>NC_081414.1:732125186-732381864 GCF_030272615.1 Cryptomeria japonica
GAGAGGGAGAGAGGGAGAGAACATGGGGGGAAGGGAGAGGTAGAGGGAGGGAGAGAGGGAGAGAAGAGGGGGGAGGGAAGGTAGAGAGAGGGAGAGAGGGAGAGAGAGAGAGAGAGAGAGAGAGAGAGAGGGAGAGAGAGAGAGAGAGAGGGGTGGGAGAGGGAGAAAGAGGGAGAGGAGAGGGGAGAGGGAGAGAGAAGGAGGGGAGAGGGAGAGAGGGAGAGAACATGGGGGGAAGGGAGAGGTAGAGGGAGGGAGAGAATACATGATAAAAATCAAAGAGGAAGTTGCAGATAAGAAATAAATTCACTTACTTCTATTGAAGTGCAAACACAGTTGCAGTGGGGTATGGAGGGAGAGAAGAAGAGAAAGAGGGATGGGGTATGGAGGAAGGGAGAAGGGGAGAGAGAGAGAGAGAGAGAGAGAGAGAGAGACCTTGTATGCGTTTGAGAGGGAGAGACGATACACTTACATGTGTATATATATGTTTAATATATTATATATATATATAAACATATTATATATACAATGTCATATTATACATATATTATATGAATATACACATATTATACATAGAATATCATATTATACAATAGTGCGTACGCGCTGTTTATAGTAAAGACAGCGGGTACGCGCTGTTTAATGGGAAACACCCGCGTATGCGCTTCTTACACTATAAATACCCCGTACGCGCTTTTGACTTTTTAGGCTTGGAAATAGGCCTAGATGACAAAGCTACGGATTGGAAGTTTGATTTCCCTCCATTTCTCTCATTTTTGACGTGTTTTATTTTATCAACTTGGTTTATCGACTTTGTCATCATCAGGTTTACACTTCATAAAGTGGGTATTTCTAAAATTGCCACCATATTTTCACCCATCTTCTGAGCTTTCTAACCATATAATTTTTTTTCAACTTGAACAACAATAACATATTATTATTGAATTTCTTTTACTAGTGTCTCCATAGTTCTCACAGACATAGGTGCACCATTTTTTGAATAACTTTTGATATACATATCCAAATTTAAAAAACTTTATATATTATTGTAGTGCACTTGATTCTTTACAATTTTTAAAAAAAAAATTGTATTTTTTATTTGTTTAGTGCAACTTATGCTTCATGCACGAACAAGTACCAAATTTTTAGGATGTGCTCAATTGGAAAAATCATTAAAAAAAAAATACTCAACAACAAATTACAAAAAAATACACATCTTGTAGTGCTCACTCTTAACTATCTTTTTGCCAAAGGATTTGTCAAAATACTAAATCTAACTACAACTTTTTTGATGCGCACGTCAGACACTATGTTATGTTTTTCAGAAGAAAAAAAAAATAGGGTCAGTTTTTCGTGTGCGAAGGATTTGACCCCCTTAATCTTATCCAATTTTGAGAAAGTTTAGTAGTTTGGAAACTAGATTCAGAGTACTACAATATTTTTTCTTTGATTATCTTCATATCTTGAGTGGATGACTTTCAAATTTTGCCTCTAAGTTCAGGTTCACCTGATTTCAGAAAAAAAAAAAAAAAAAAAAAAAGTGTCCACTTATACCTCCCTTTTTGACCACCATCTTTGTGCACTTACCCAATATATAATATAATATAATATATATAATATAATATAATATTATATATTATATAATACAATATTATATTATATTATATTATATTATATATTATATAATATATAATTATATTTTATAATATAATACAATACGTATTATATAATTATATATTATGTTATAATATAAAAATATATTATATAATACATATTGTATTGTATTATATATATAATATTATATTATATTATATATTATAATATATATAATATATAATTATATTTTATAATATAATACAATAAGTATTATATAATATATTATTATATTATATTATATATTATTATATTATATAATATATTATTATATTATATATGTTATTTTAAAATAATTTAAGTATAAAAATCGGATATCCGTTTTTCTGAGACTTTTATATTTCGACAGTAACAGCCCATGAGTCATTTTTAACTCATGGGCTACGTGATTTTATCAAAATCCGATATCCGATGCACCTGATATTCGGTTTTTTTGGCAAAAAATTGCTAAAAAATAGATTGAAAGGTAAGAATTTTATCGTTTTCAATCATTTTCATTCATTTTTTGTATTTTTTTGTTAATGTTTATTTGATTTTTCATTGAAAATATGATTTTTTTCATGAAAACTAGGTTTTTTTACATCAAATACCTAATTGTTTAAATTTGTTAACTAAATTTAATTGTTTACATTCAATTAGGTTAAAAATGGGGGATAACAATGAAAACACTGACCAACCACAACTGCAACAACCAAACCCTCATTTGCCAAACCCCCCCTCAATTCAAGATTTGATTGCACAAAATTTGAATGAATTAAGGGGGATTGCAGAAGTATATCGTAGGATCCCTCGTCTAAACCCAATGTTTGATCCTCTCATGCCGATCATAAAGAGTATGGAAACCATGACTAAGGAGCACAATGTTGCCCTTTTGTGGCAAGATTCTATGAGGGAAAAATATGCAGATGGCTTGTCGTATAAGGATATCAAGGATCTCGAGATATCCAAAGTTGAAATCGCCTCATTGTTTGTCAATCCCTACACTGGTCAACCCGTAGATCCCAAAAAAACAAAACTTTCTATTAAATGGTGCACAAATGATGGGATTGTGAAAAACTTTTGGAATCGTTGGTGGATGGTTTTCGACAAACCACCCAACAACAATCTTGATATCCCATTCTATTTATAAAAAAATTGTATTCTGAATTTTTTTACGCAAACAAGTGAACTACTTTGACATCCAACCTTTCCAGGGTGTAGGTTTAGGTATGCCCCAAAATAGACCTGGGGCAGTCACAGTAGTCCAGGGCCCATATGTCCCCCCTCCTCCTGTTAATCCCCCACCTGTAGTGCAGCATCCTGATATCATTTGTGAGGCGGCTTCACAAACCATATCAGCTATTCACTCTTTGAGTAGCCTTTTGGTTTCTCAGGCTGCATCAATAGCTCAGCCTACTATTGATGGTAGCGGTGCAGCCGGTGGTGTTGACACGTCATCCTTGACTCCACACATATGTGTGCCCCATAGTTGTGTCATGTGTGGGCACGTATGCTTGGGTCCAGTTGGACAGCCCGTTGATTCTCCTGTGGACAGTGCAGATTATGAGGTGCATGAGATGCATGATGCACCAGATATTATTACATAGAGTGGAGGATACCCTAGAGAGTACTCACATGCTAGAGGCGAGGAGGCACCGTCATCATACATTGATGATGTAGTGGTAAGATTTGTATTTTCACAGTTCATGTTATATTTTAATAAAATATTTATAAATTAGATAATATTAAGTATTAATTTTTGTTTACATGGTCTATTTAACAGTTGATGACTGAGGATGAGTTGAGACAGATTCAGGAGGGCACCTTGTCGGCCATTTCATTTGGCCTTGATAGCTTGACGGTACATATATTATTGCACCTAGTCCTTTGTATTTTATAGTACATACATACTCATCATTTATATTGGTATTAATTAGATTATGTAGTAACTTGCATGTATATCTTATTTTACTCTTGTAGGGCACAAGCAGCACGAGTGCAAGGCAGTGTGATTTAGGATTTGGTAGTGCAGTTGGAGACAAGGGAAAGGTAATTGAATGCAAATATGATTGAATGAATAGTTTAAATAACTTATAGTGATTATATATGTCTAGACATAGATTGATAGTTTCATATACTTGTTGTGTATACATACAGAGAATTCTTGGCTTCACATCCTTGATGACTACACCCAGTATACCTGAAGAAGAAGAAGAAGAGATGCCTCGAGTAGATGTGTATTTATTTTATTTTTTGATTAGTAGATATAATTTGTTATTAGCAGTGACAATTATATGCTAATTTTTATCAATGTCATGTTTCTGAACATATGAAGGTTGTGTATGAAAATATTCAAAACATACTTCCTCTACCGAAGACAAAACATCAAGAGTCCTACAAAGCTGAAGAGAAAACGTGGAGATGAGGTAAACATGAATAGTTCAATTATAGTTCATTTTTATGTTAACTTTTCGAATGTGAATTATATAATATAACTAATATTAATCGTGGTTCAAATGTTTTTCTTGTGGAGGATCCTTCAAAGCCGAGCAGTGTGGTGAAGAGGATAGATTTTGATGATCCATCAATAGCTTAGGATGTTATAGATAGTTTTGGGATGCTTACATGTCTAGTTGGCATGTATATTTTGTATATGGACATACATTCACATATTTAGACATACATTTTGTTTCAGTTGGCGTTTATGTCATATTTGTGTATGGACATACATTTGTAATCATTTGACATTTTTATATATACAGAAGTTGATATTCGATCATATAAATTGTTACTCATCTGTGCGTGGTGTTATCATGGAAATCTTTAATCTTCATTCCAATAATTAACAATGGTTAATAATGGTTATTTAATGAACAATACAATTCATTTCATTTCATCGTAAGTATTGTTTTTATAATGAATAATATAATTTATTTAATGAACAATACAATACAATTCATTTAATCAACAACACAATACAATTCACTATTACACTATGCATGGTCCTATTTTGCCCCCCACCTCGGTCAAACGCTCAGGGTTTTATTAGGGCAGCAATTTTTCTGTTGGCGAAAAAATCGTCAGTCTCACTCAATCGAATGTTGTCGTGTGGCCAATTTCTCGTTCTCCTCGTCGCGATGACGAACCGTCAGCTCTGACATGTCCAATTAGGCATTATTACCATATGCATGTTCCTATTTTTCCCTCCCACTCGATCGAACGCTCGGGATCATACCCTACCGGCGTTGTCCCTTGAGCGCCCTAAGTGCTCAAAATTGTCAAACTTTGACGGGACCTAACTTGGAATCTGTGGCACCTGCGAATGATCTGTTTGAACCTACGGGGCCACGAGAGGGGTCCCTACAAAATTCTATCTTGGTTTTTCAATTTTCCCTACAGTTTTATTAGGGCAGCAATTTTTCAGTTGGCAAAAAAATTGTCAGTCTCACTTAATCGAATGTTGTTGCGTGGCCAATTTCTCGTTCTACTCTTCGCGATGACGAACCATCAACTCCAACATGTCCAGTTAGGCATTATTACCCTATGCATGCTCTTATTTTTCCCTCCCAATTGATCAAACACTCGGGGTCATACCCTATCGACGTCGTCCCTTGAGCGCCCTAAGTGCTCAAAATTGTCAAACTTTGACAGGCTCTAACTCAAAATTCGTGGTACCTGCGAATGATCCATTTGAACCTACGGGGCCACAAGAGGGGTCCCTACAAAATCCTATCTCAATTTTTCAAGTTGCCCTACGGTTTTATTAGGGCAACAATTTTTCTGTTGGCGAAAAAATCGTCAATCTCACTCAATCGAATGTTGTCGCGTGGTCGATTTCTCATTCTGCTCATCGCGATGATGAACCGTGGGCTCTGACATGTCCAGTTAGACATTATTACCCTACGCATGCTCCTATTTTTCCCCCCCACTCGATCGAACGCTCGGGGTCATACCCTACCGGCGTCGTCCCTTGAGTGCCCTAAGTGCTCAAAATTGTCAGAATTTGACGGGCCCTAACTTGGAATCCATGGCACCTGCGAACGATCCATTTGAACCTATGGGGCCACGAGAGAGGTCCCTACAAAAACCTATCTTGATTTTTCAAATTGTGTGACGGTTTTATTAGGGCAGCAATTTATCTGTTGGCGAAAAAATTGTCAGTCTCACTCAATTGAATGTTGTCGCGTGGCCGATTTCTCGTTCTGCTCATCGCGATGACGAACCGTCAGCTCTGACATGTCCAGTTAGGCATTATTACCCTATGCATTTTCCTATTTTGCCTCCCCACTCGATCGAACGCTCGGGGTCATACCCTACCGGCGTCGTCCCTTGAGCGCCCTAAGTGCTCAAAATTATCAAACTTTGACAGGCCCTAACTTGGAATCCATGGCACCTGCGAATGATTTGTTTCACCCTATTGGGCCACAAGAGGGGTCCTTGCAAAACCCTATCTCGGTTTTTCAAGTTGCCCTACGATTTTATTAGGGAAGCAATTTTTCTGTTGGTGAAAAAATCGTCAATCTCACTCAATCACATTTTGTCGCGTGGCCGATTTCTTGTTCTGCTCATCGCGATGACGAACCGTCGGCTCTAACATGTCCAGTTAGGCATTATTACCCTATGCATGCTCTAATTTTACCCCCTCACTCGATCGAACACTTGGGGTCATGCACTACCGACGTTGTTCCTTGAGCGCCCTAAGTGCTCAAAATTGTCAGACTTTGACGGGCCCTAACTCGGAATCTGTGGCACCTACGAATGATCTATTTGAACCTACGGGGCCATGAGAGGGGTCCCTACAAAAACTTATCTTGGTTTTTCAAGTTGCCCTACGGTTTTATTAGGGCAGCAATTTTTTTGTTGGCAAAAAAATCGTCAGTCTCACTCAATCGAATATTGTCGCGTAGCCGATTTCTTGTTCTACTCGTCGCGATGACGAACCATCGGCTCCGACATGTCGAGTTAGGCATTATTACCCTATCCATGCTCTTATTTTTCCCCCCCACTCGATCGAACACTCTGGGTCATACCCTACCGATGTCATCCCTTGAGCGCCCTAAGTGCTCAAAATTCTCAGACTTTGACGGGCCCTAACTCGGAATCCGTGGCACTTGTGAATGATCTGTTTGAACCTACGGGGCCACAAGAGAGGTCCCTACAAAAGCCTATCTCAATTTTTCAAATGCCCTACAGTTTTATTAGGGCGGCAATTTTTCTGTTGGCAAAAAAATTGTCAGACTCGCTTAATCGAATGTTGTCGCATGGCTGATTTCACGTTCTGCTCATCATGATGACACACCGTCGGCTCCGACATATCTAGTTAGGCATTATTACGCTACGCAAGCTCCTATTTTGCCACCCCACTCAATCAAATGCTTGGGGTCATACCCTACCGGCGTCGTCCCTTGAGCGCCCTAAGTGCTCAAAATTGTCAGACTTTGATGGGCCCTAACTCGGAATCCATGGCACCTACAAATGATCCGTTTGAACCTACAAGGCGATGAGAGGGGTCCCTACAAAATCCTATCTCGGTTTTGCAGGTTTCCCTATGGTTTTATTAGGGTAGCAATTTTTCTGTTGGCAAAAAAATCGTCAGTCTCACTCAATCGAATGTTGTCGCATGGCCGATTTCTCGTTCTGCTCGTCACGATGACGAACCGTCGGCTCCGACATGTCCAATTAGGCATTATTACCCTACGCATGCTCCTATTTTTGTCCCCCACTCGATCGAACGCTCGGGATCATACCCTACCGGCGTCGTCCCTTGAGTGCCCTAAGTGCTCAAAATTGTCAAACTTTGACGTGCCCTAACTCGGAATCCTTAGCACCTGCGATCAATGCATTTGAACCTACGAGGCCACGAGAGGGGTCCCTACAAAATTCTATCTCGGTTTTTTATGTTGCCCTACGGTTTTATTAAGGCAGCAATTTTTCTATTGGCAAAAAAATCGTCAGTCTCACTTAATCGAATGTTGTCGCATGGTCAATTTCTTGTTCTACTCATCGCGATGACAAACCGTCGGTTCTGACATGTCCAGTTAGGCATTATTACCCTACGCATGCTCCTATTTTGCCCCCCCCCCCCCCACTTGATCGAATGCTCGGGGTCATACCCTACTGGAGTCATCCCTTGAGCGCCCTAAGTGCTCAAAATTGTCAAATTTTGACAGGCCCTAACTCGGAATCCATGGCACCTACAAATGATCTGTTTGAACCTATGGGGCCATGAGAGGGGTCCCTGTAAAAGCCTATCTCGGTTTTTCAAGTTTCCCTATGGTTTTATTAGGGCAGCAATTTTTCTGTTGGTGAAAAAATCATCAGTCTCACTCAATCGAATGTTGTCGCGTGGCTGATTTCTCATTCTGCTTGTCGCAATGACGAACTGTTAGCTCTAACATGTCTAGTTAGGCATTATTACCCTATGCATGTTCCTATTTTGCCCCCTCACTCGATCGAACGCTCGGGGTAATGCCCTATCGACGTCGTCCCTTGAGTGCCCTAAGTGCTCAAAATTTTTAGACTTTGACGAGCCCTAACTCAAAATCTGTGGCACTTGCGAATAATCCATTTGAACCTACGGGGCCACAAGAGGGGTCCCTACAAAAGCCTATCTCAGTGTTTCAAGTTTCCCTACGGTTTTATTAGGGCATCAATTTTTCTGTTGGCAAAACAATCGTTAGTCTCACTTCATCGAATATTGTCGCGTGGCCAATTTCTCGTTCTGCTCGTCACGATGACGAACTGTCAGCTCTGACATGTTGAGTTAGGCATTATTACCCTATGCATGCTACTATTTTCCCCTCCACTCGATCGAATGCTCGGGGTCATACCCTACTAGCGTTGTCCCTTGAGCGCCCTAAGTGCTCAAAATTGTCAAACTTTGACGGGCCCTAACTCAAAATTTGTGGCACCTACGAACGATCCATTTGAACCTACGGGGCCACGAGAGGGGTCCCTACAAAATCCTATCTTGATTTTTCAATTTTCCCTACGGTTTTATTAGGGCAGCAATTATTCTGTTGGCAAAAAAATCATCAGTCTCTCTCAATCGAAGGTTGTCGCATGGTCGATTTCTCGTTCTGCTTGTCGCGATGACGAATCATCAGCTCTGACATGTCCCGTTAGGCATTATTACCCTACGCATGCTCCTATTTTGCCCCCCCACTCGATCGAACGCTCGGGATCATACCCTACCGGCATCGTCCCTTGAGCACCCTAAGTGCTCAAAATTATCAAACTTTGACAGGCCCTAACTCGCAATCCATGGCACCTGCGAACGATCCATTTGAACCTATGGGGCCATGAGAGGGGTCCCTGCAAAAGCCTATCTTGGATTTTCAATTTTCCCTACGGTTTTGTTAGGGCAGCAATTTTTCTGTTGGTGAAAAAATCGTCAGTCTCACTCAATCGAATGTTGTTGTGTGGTCGATTTCTCATTCTACTCATCGTGATGACGAACCCTCGGCTCTGACATGTCTAGTTAGGCATTATTACCCTACTCATGCTCCTATTTTTCCGCCTCACTGAATCGAACACTCGGGGTCATGCCCTACCGGTGTCGTCCCTTGAGCGCCCTAAGTGCTCAAAATTGTCAGACTTTAACGGGCCCTAACTTGGAATCCATGGCAGCTGCAAATGATCTGTTTGAACCTACTAGGCCACAAGAAGGGTCCCTACAAAAGCCTCTCTCAATTTTTCAATTTGCTCTACGGTTTTATTAGGGCAGCAATTTTTCTGTTGGCAAAAAAATCTTCAGTCTCACTCAATCGAATATTGTCGCGTGGCTGATTTCTCCTTCTGATCGTCGTGATGACGAACCGGCGACTCCGACATGTCTAGTTAGGCATTAATACCCTATGCATGCTCCTATTTTTTCACCCCACTCGATCGAACGCTCGGGGTCATACCCTACCAACATCATCCCTTAAGCGTCCTAAGTGCTCAAAATTGTCAGACTTTGACGGGCCCTAACTCAAAATCCATGGTACCTACGAACGATCTATTTGAACCTACAAGGCCACAAGAGGGGTCCCTACAAAATCCTATCTCTGTTTTTCATGTTGCCCTAAGGTTTTATTAGGGCAATAATTTTTCTGTTGGTGAAAAAGTCGTCAGTCTCACTCAATCGAATGTTGTCGCGTGGTCGATTTCTCATTTTGCTCCTCACGATGACGAACCGTCATCTCTGACATGTCCAGGTAGGCATTATTACCCTACGCGTGCTCCTATTTTGCCCCCCACTCGATTGAACGCTCGGGGTCATACCCTACCGGTGTCGTCCCTTGAGCGCCCTAAGTGCTCAAAATTGTCAAACTTTGAGGTGCCCTAACTCAGAATCCATGGCACCTGCAATCAATCTGCTCCTATTTTTCTACCCCACTCGATCAAACGCTCGGGGTCATACCCTACCGGCGTTGTCCCTTGAGCGCGCTAAGTGCTCAAAATTGTCAGACTTTGACAAGCCCTAACTCGGAATCCGCAGCACCTGCGAATGATCCATTTGAACCTACGGGGCCACGAGAGGGGTCCCTACAAAATCCTATCTCGGTTTTTCAAGTTGCCATACAGTTTTATTAGGGCAGCAATTTTTCCGTTGGCAAAAAAATCGTTAGTCTCACTCAATCGAATGTTGTCACGTGGCCGATTTCTCGTTCTGCTCATCACGATGATGAACTATCATCTTCGACATGTCTAGTTAGGCATTATTACCCTACGCATGCTCCTATTTCCCCCCCCCATTTGATCAAATGCTCGGGGTCATACGCTACCGGCGTCGTCCCTTGAGCACCCTAAGTGCTCAAAATTGTCAAACTTTGACATGCCCTAACTCAGAATCTGTGCCACCTGTGATCAATACATTTGAACCTACGAGGCCACGAGAGGGATCCCTACAAAATCCTATCTCAGTTTTTCATGTTGCCCTACAGTTTTATTATGGCAGCAATTTTTCTGTTGGCAAAAAAATCGTCTATCTCACTCAATCGAATGTTGTCGCATGGCCGATTTCTCGTTATGATCGTTGCGATGATGAACC
This sequence comes from Cryptomeria japonica, assembly GCF_030272615.1. Classification (NCBI taxonomy): domain Eukaryota; kingdom Viridiplantae; phylum Streptophyta; class Pinopsida; order Cupressales; family Cupressaceae; genus Cryptomeria; species Cryptomeria japonica. The sequence goes on from NC_081414.1 coordinate 732,135,853, forward strand.
GTCGGCTCCTACATGTCCAGTTAGGCATTATTACCCTATGCATGCTCCTAATTTTCCCCCCCACTTGATCAAACGCTCGAGGTCATACCCTACCGGCGTCGTCCCTTGAGCGCTCTAAGTGCTTAAAATTGTCAAACTTTGACGGGCCCTAACTCGGAATCCGTGGTACCTGCAAATGATCCATTTGAACCTACGGTGCCACGAGAGGGGTCCCTACAAAATTCTATCTCAGTTTTTCATGTTGCCCTATGGTTTTATTAGGGCAGCAATTTTTTTGTTGGTGAAAAAATCGTCAGTCTCACTCAATCAAATGTTGTCGCATGGCCGATTTCTCATTCGGCTCGTCGCGATGACGAACCGTCAGCTCCGACATGTCTAGTTAGGCATTATTACCCTACGCATGCTCCTATTTTGCCCCCCCACTCGATCGAACGCTCGGGGTCATACCCTATCGACGTCGTCCCTTGAGCGCCCTAAGTGCTCAAAATTGTCAAACTTTGACGGGCCCTAACTCGGAATCCATGGCACCTGCGAATGATCTGTTTGAACTTATGGGGCCACGAGAGTGGTCCCTGCAAATTCCTATCTCGGTTTTTCAAGTTGCTCTACTGTTTTATTAGGGCGGCAATTTTTCTCTTGGTGAAAAACTCATCAATCTCACTCAATCGAATGTTGTCGCGTGGCCGATTTCTCATTCTGCTCGTCGCGATGATGAATCGTCAGCTTCGACATGTCCAGCTAGGCATTATTACCCCATGCATCCTCCTATTTTGGCCCCCCACTCGATCGAACACTCGGGGTCATACCCTATCGACATCGTCCCTTGAGCGCCCTAAGTGCTAAATTATATATAAACAAGCATTACACTATAGACACATAATGATCATCAATATTTCCATGTATTGTATACACATAATTACCATTACACTTTCATGTGACACCCATGAAGGGATATGCAAACATAATTTTTTTTTCATTATCAAGACAACTACACCAATGTACTCATGTACAGATACATGGACATTATCATCAATATAACTAAACCAATTTGCTCATGGACATTGTATATCATCATAACAATGTTACATCAATTTGGATCTATATACAAATACAATATCCCACTTCATCTGCATCAGACATCCTCATGTCCTAAGAGAAAAGCTTACGTACAGCAATGCCTGCATATAAATGAAGACCAAAATAAATAACCTTTTTATGCGGAATGAATGTGCTACAAGAAACAAATTATAACACTTAATACAAATTAGTTTGGCAAATTATAAATAGATCATTTCAAACATTTTTAAGACGCAAAATATTGTATAATTATGAAACTTACCAGTTTCTCTGCAAAGTATACAAGCATATCTTTGAAGAAAGACGCATGTTGATTAAAGCCCTTCTCACTGCATTTCTTTGCATGGTTGAAGATGATGGTAGATATGGTCATTTATAAATAGCAATGCATTCACTTGACTTGATGTTTATGCATAAAATGTTATCTCATTAATGCACAAAGGAATATGTACCATCACCAAGAGAGGGTCTTGTCAACGGCAAATGATCTAGCATGAACCTGTATTTTTAAGAATTGTTTGTCTACACATAAAATGCATGGATGAACATAAAGGCTTCATGATAATCACTTCAACTAAAATACATGATAATAAATGAAAAAGTCGGATTATATACCACAAAAATACGTCCCTTTGAATTATATCAACAAAACCCACTATGTTGATGCAAAAATCATAATGTGATACTATTGTATATCATCAAAAAAGACCTGCATGAGCATAAAGGTTTTGCGATAATTATATCATCAAAAATTGTCAGATAGTGTTCTCTAATAACAAAATTGTAAAGCTCATCAAATGCATGATAATAAGTCGTGTTGCAAAAATATGTCCCTTCCAATTATATCATGTACCCACTATGTGCATGCAAAAACCGTGTTGCCAAAAAAAACATTCATCAATAGACCTGCATTTTCAACACATCCTTAATATACACGTAACAAACTTGATCATTAAGGTTTAATGATCATTGTTTGAAATGAAATGCATGATAAAAAAAATAAGGCACCATTAAAGACCTACTACTCAAGTGTGCCTCAAGGGTCATCTCTTTGCATAAGAGTATCCAGTATTGCTTCATGATCAACAATAGTCACTGTCCATAGCTCTTTGATCTTCAGGTTTGCTTGATGCTTCAACAACTTGGCATTTGTAGCTATAATAAGGTATGAATACATTATAATGGTTTTGTGTCTCTCATAGTCTTCAAATGCAGGTATGCCATTCTTTCTAATCATGTATGTTCACAACCAAGTTCCCACAACAACAACTAAACCTGTAGGATATGTGAACCCGTCATCATTTGTCATTGGTTGTGTTTGCTTTTGTTTTCCCTATACACATCATGCCAACCAATATTCTGATCTCTCTTCATTCCCTTGCGGTGCGACAACTGCAAAAACATGTCCTAGATGTATAAGATCTGATAGACGATCATACTCAAGTGAACTTTCCATGTCATAGTTTGACAAGGATATTGTTTGAGATAAAGGAGTTAGATAGTGGGGAACCCACATATCAACCCACTCACTTGATTCGCACTGATCCCAATCACACCGAACACAACTCTGACAAAAACAAGCCAACGCTCGTGTCCAAATGGTCCATGTACTTGCATATGAGCTAAGAAATGAATGCATCTTTGAAGAATCTTTAATTGTTTGATAATCCAATCTATCTCCCATTGTTCCCTCCTCAACCAACCAAAAGAATCTGCTCACTGTTGAATCAAGAGTACCTCCATGTGACAATGTTGAACTACACCAATCAACAATAGAACGTGCATCAGAGAAATTTGCACCTGAAATCCTCAATTGCTCCTTAACTAGAGTTCTCTTTAAACATGCACCTACTCCACCATGCTCTCCCTTCCCATGCCTTGCCTCAAAAAAACACCAAATATGAGGTATACGCCTCTCTACATGCATTCTACTCAACCAATAAAACATACGGGCATTCTTGAATTGACCCGTATAGTTATCTGACCATATTATATGTCGATCAATTGCAATATCTTTCTCATGCAATAAATCAAAAAAAATCTCGAAAGAATGTTGCACATACTCAAAGGAGTGTGATCTATCATCACTCATATAAAAATGATACTCCCTGATTATCTTCTTGTCCTCTTCTGTACTATCAGGAGCATGTCTATATGTAATGTGAACAAAAGTAGCAATCTGGACTGAATTGTAGTACTTAGACTATACCTCATTATGTGGTTGCAATGTATAGTTCTCTGCAAAATCAACCTCTGATACAATAGTGCCAATCGGTAAAGAGTTCTTACACATCCTGAACTATTGATCCAACCACTGAGACCTATGGGTGTGCCTTGCATACTTGTAGAAAACATTTTCCTTAAAATCGAAAATAAAATCAACAATACTCATTTCTCTTGAGACTAATTTGCATCTAGAACCTTCACCTCCACTCTTCAAAGTATCTTTCATTGTCTCGTATCTTTTTTTCTCCACATAATTCTTTCCAAACTCGTGTTCGCTGCCCTCATGAAAACATGATTCAAACTTTGACAACCCACCACATTCTGAGCACTTCTCATTCAAACAATCATTTCTATAGAAATAGCAGCCATCATCTCTAGGGCATAAAAATAGATCTTGCAAGTCTCTTGATGATCTCGAAAATAGCATTACACCACACTCCTGCAACATCTCATTAGTATGCATCGTAGAATGAATATGACATAAAAGTTCATGGTACATTGAAAACTCCACATGGTACTTGCAACAACAGGTATTGCGAATCTTAAGAGGAACGCAATAAAATGGTTTCAAATATTCAAAGGCCCTTTGTGATATTTGCAAAGTTGGATGTAATTCACAAAAAAAATTGTACAACATTGTTTGGCTTGATTCCAAGAAATGTTTGGGATGTGGTGTGCGGTCTCGGTTGTCGATTCTTAATTTCAAAACGTCCTTTATATTGGGTGACACTCTAGAATTAGAGTGCCAAAATTGTTGAATCTCCTCTTTCACATTGTCAGTCAACTTTCTATCAACACGTGGAAGCCTCCCACCAAATGCCCATGTATCTTGTTGAAGTGGATCGTCAAGTCTTTGTCTTCGTGCAAGTGCTCTATCCAAAGTTTTACGGTTTATGTTAAAATCAACACAAGTTTGTCTCATTTGATGAGCCTTCCTCAATTGATGGCTTACTAAGGAGGTTGTAATCACTCTTCAAGCGGCTCTCTTATCTCTTTCTTTGGCATTCTTTCCAATAGAATTGAGAGCGTCAAATAGATTGTTTGCAATAATATAATTTCTCTCTATCTTCTTGTTCATACGAATCTTCAATTTGTTTAGCAATGGTCTCATCTTTATCATCTTTAGCAATTGAAGAAAGAGTTGGCCTTGCTCGATCACTGTCTTATTGCTAAAATTTTGGTTGAAAAGTTGTGTAGCCCACAATTGAACGATTCTTGTTGACCTCTTGCCTTCAAGATTTGCAATAATGTTCTCATCGATTTCAAATAACCATTTTGGGGTTCTTGAAGGTCTTGGATTTGGAATTTGTCTTTCATCCATGAGAGGGTCTTCATTTCTAAAATAATTAGGTGTTACATATGGTTCACTTGGTTGAGCAATTCCACCTTCAATGTTAAAGTTTTCCACATTTTCACCTCCTATGTCAAAATTTTCCACATGTTGAGCATTTTCATTATCACTTTCAACATTTTCAATATTTTCACTTTCAAAATATACATTTTCATTTTCAATAACTTGTGGCACATTTTCAAATTCAATTTCCTCTTCAGTTGAAGTAACATTAGCAATATTTAACATACCTTGTCTTCTCTTCCTATGACATTCTCTATCTCTTTCTCTATACACTTCAATTTGGTCATTTGAAAGTTTTCTTTTGCGTTTAGACTTTCAATGACTACTACTCCCAATTTCCCTCCACACACATGCTCCTACGTGATTGACAATGTAAGTTTTCACTTTAAGAATCTCCCAAAAGCACAAATTTGTCTCTACCTGTCTGAAAACCCGTGATCCTCAACAGAAAACTGAATATGCAGACTGTGGGCCGTTGGAATCCACAAAATGGCCCACAAGGCTTTTTTTTTTCTTTTTTTTGTACTAAAATTGGATATCTGATTTTAATATATAAATTTGTGGTCCCCAAAAATTTTCCCGTTGCCGCCTTTTATTTACTGAACTGCCACATTAATGGCAATGGCAGAAATCCGATATCCGATTAAATCCGATATTGGATTTCATTAGTCATATTTTAGGGAGACAGACAGACAGAGACAGACAGACAGACAGACAGACAGACAGACAGACAGACAGAGACAGAGACAGATAGACAAACAGAGACAGACAGACAGACAGACAGACAGACAGACAGACAGACAGACAGACAGACAGACAGACAGACAGACAGACAGACAGACAGACAGACAGACAGACAGAGACAGAGACAGAGACAGAGACAGAGACAGAGACAGAGACAGACAGAAAGAGAGAGAGAGATAGAGAGACAGAGAGACAGACAGAGAGACAGAGACAGACAGAGACAAAGACAGACAGAGACAGAGACAGAGAGACAAATAGATAGACAGACAGACAGACAGAGACACAGAGAGAGAGGGGGGGAGGGTCCATTAGGTGTCATATGGTGTCCATAGGGGTCATTAGGTGTCATTAGGTGTCATATGGTGTCTTGGGACACCATATTGGGTTGCTTTGGGTCATATTGTGTCCACAAAAAGTTTAAGGTGAAGAAGAAATTTGTATTTAAAGAAACTATAGGTTTGAAGATGGGGAAGAAGAAGAAATTTCATGTTTTGGGATGCATGAGATGAAGAAATGTCATGGATTGTAAGTTCTCCTTGTTCCGATCAATTAAAAGTGGGTTAGGCCCGTACAATTACATATTTATAAAAAAGTGCCACCTAGGGTGCATGAGAAATGCACACCTAACTAGAGACAAAACACCAAAAAAAGAGCACAAATCCACCAAGTACTAAACCAAGACGAGGGACAAATCCATCAGACAAAACCACAAAAAACAAACCAACCAAAAAAGACACAAAAAGATGGTCTACTGGGTAGAAGTTTTACCCTATTGCTAATCTTTACACAGTCCTAAAACTTTATCAAATAAAGAGATTTTTTTGTTAGAGTCCTTAGCAAAGTTCAAAGTACCATAATCTGAAACGTCTTTAACCATAGAGATAGGGGGCTCCACCGAAGCGGAGGGTGACAAAGCATGTCTCCTATTCTTATCTTTTCTATTGTCGATTTCCTCTTGGAAGCCTATAGGGAAGCTAAATTCTTCAAGACGATCTCATGACTTCTCTTTGACATCTCCTCAATCTTGCTCTTGAGGATTTCTTGGCTTTACTCCAACTCTATAACAATCTTTTTTTCATTTCTTTGACTCAGTTTCTCGCTAAGGTATTTAAACATTCCTTCATTTTTATCCCAATTATCCAATTTACCAACCATATTGCTTGTAGCTTCCTAGACCCGTTCATCCTTCTCCTCCATAGCCCAATTGTCCACCCTAGCACCTTCCTTGGCCACAACCTCTAGTCTATTAATCTTTCCTATAGCCACATTGAACTATGATAAAAAAACATTTAAACAACAGGTCCTTCTGCTCAGCATTTTCCTCTGATTTTAAAACCTTCGATTTTAGGTTAAGAGAGCTAGTCTTGGTGTCAGGAATCTCCTAACCAAGGGGAAAGGGAGTGACCTCCTTAAAAGCCACTGGAGACTAATCTGACTCTGAATCATAAGAGGACTTAGAATCCTTGTACACCTCATCTTCATCTGACTTAAGCACCTCCACATTCTTAGGATGTGGATCAGGAGAGGTCTTAAATGTTTGGCTTCTCTGAGAGGATTAAAGTGGGTAGGGATCAACTTAGGTTTAGAAGAGTAAGTTCTTGTTATTATGATTGATTAGTATCATTTTATATCCTATTTTGGAGTGTTTGTAATGCCTATAAGGCAACCGTGCAATGTATTTGCACATTTACTATGTACTTTGTTCAATTCATGGATATTTGGATAAGATTGAGGTAATTTGTTGAGTTTTTGCATTTTCTTGCATATCTAAGTTGTAAATGTATGTATTTTGGGGCTATGATAATACCCAATATCAGATTTTAAGTCAAATAAATTGTGATTTGCATGTGTGGTTTGAGAAGGTTTAAAGCCCTTAATCATTTTTCTATGCATCTATGATGTACATGACTTTTAATCTACCTCTATCTCTTCCTCTAACTTAATCTCTTCCTTTAACTTAATCTCTTCCATGATACTGGCCATGTTAATTTATATTATTATCATTATTTTGATATTACCCTAAATTCTTCTATTATAAAAGCTCTCTCCTAATACTAGGATGAAAAGTACTAGGTATGAATTTAGACCTTCCTCTATTTTCTTATTTTCTAGGGTAAAGACATATCATGATGATTAATAAATTCAACAAATTTATCATAATTAATAGAAAATGTGAAACATCTCAACAAATTTATTGTAAAATTTAGGGATCCCTTTGATAGCAATAATGACTATTTAGTGATCATCAAATTGTCAGAAATATTCCTTGTTATCTTCTAATGATAAACCTTTTTTAATTTTAAAATACACTCTCATTTTATACTATCTTTGAAAGATAAGGTAAAAAAATGCATATGAATATCAACTTCTCTCTTATTAGGTTTTTTGTCACATAAATCTGACCAATTTATTTTTTTTAAATACTATTGTGGAGATAATGTTAAGGTGAACACATGTATCTAGAGTATAAAGCACTTGATTGATGGTAAGGTTTTAAAATCTATCAAGTTGAAAACATCCAAGTTATCTTTTGGTAGTAGGCAACATGGGATTTGGGCCTTTCATCACAACCCATAGCTCATAAAAATGAGTGATGCCCCAATCAATCATTTTCAATCAACATAGTAGGAAATTGTTATGATCATAATCAAACAATAAATTTTAAATTTCTAGGATATTATGTACAATATTTACTAAAATAAATGCTTCTAAAGGGTTTTGCATTTAACCTTGGCATAGAATAGGAAAATCCTTAAACTTGCACCCTTATATATCTTCAATTTGGCATGATACCATCATACCATTTTAACAAAACATAGATGAGGATATTTGAATCTATGACCTCCTTCAAATACACAATTAATTTAAAGAGATTATAGTTCAATAGTCCATGTAATGTATTGTAAAGGTTCTAATAAAAAATTAAGGATATTTTTTTTACATTGATATTTTGGATGACACTCTATCGTCCATCATCAAAAATAAGATTAAAAATTAATAAAAAATTATAGAGATGGCTCCTTAAATAAGACACACAAACAAAATAGGAAATGAGAAAAAGACAAAAAAATATTATGATGCATTAGGGCCAACTTATCACATGTATAACAACAAAAACTTAGAGAGGACATACCTAAACCTATTTGGAAATTTTATGCAACAAAAATTATGTTAGCAATTGCATTATAATGTACTGTAAATAATAATTATGTATGAGTTATAGTGATTTCAGAGGTTAATAATTAAAAACTATCATTAATACTAATAATATTAATTGTACCTTGGTCATCCTCTTGAAATTGAACAATATCAAAACAACAAACAAGTACCTAAGATACAAAATCTTTATTGCACTGAATTGGAAAGCATTACTATTAATCACTAAATAAAATGATAATTTTGTAAATGTTTGTGAATTCTAGGATGTGAAAGAGATGATTAAAATGAATACATTGAATGTCTTTTGATACGAGCACATAATATTAAGTAGTTGACCAAAGTGGGTCTAGTTGACCAAATTTGAATTTTAAATTTATAATTATAACTAACATGTTCACAACCATGAGGTTGATTCTATCTCTGAACTTGTTCTAGAATGAAATAACATCTAGATCTAAGTGGTAGAATTTAAATTGAGGTAGCTGTATAGATAGATAGATAATAAAAAAACTACTTAACTTGAATGGATAAGTGTCTAAATGGTTCGGGTAGGACTAAATGTTTGTGTATGTGTGTGCTCATTAAGAGACTACAACAATGCACCCAGCTTTACACACTATAATATCATTAGACATTATATATATATTAAGAAATCAACTAACAATTTAAGAAATGATATGAATTAATAGGTATACAATTTACAAAATGATATTAATTATTAATGACAAATATCCACAACAGAGCTTTGACTCCAATTAAGAAATACAAAACAAATTTTTGAATGACCATATCTTTTAAAATGTCATAGATATACAATTTATGAAACGATACCAATTAATGGGTATACAATTTACACAATGATATTAATTATCAATGACAAATATGTGGAGTTTCACAACAGGGCTTTGACTCTAATTAAGAATTACAAAACAAATTTTTGAATGACCAAGGCTTTGACAAATATGTGGAGTTCCACAACAGGGCTTCTAAAATTTGATTTTTGAGGTTTTGCTTCTGTTTGCTCGTATGGACTGGCCTTTGGAGTTGATGTGTAGGTCATCAGCTATCTCACCGTTAGGAATGGAATGAAGAAAGATCCTCCATCGAGCAACTCTGTCATCCTTGTGACTGCTATTTTCACTTGATTTATTTAATTTCATCTTCTTGAAGATTCTCTGTCTGCTCAGTGATATGTTCTTCAAAAGCTACAGAAAGTGAGTTTACATGTCTATCTTATAGGATTTCCCCTGTTATAGTTGAATCTATAAGCAATTGAGATCTAGAAATGATTAGAATTCAACGATCTTTAGTTGGGAAATCAATTCCCTGTTTGGAAGAATCTTCCGAAATCGATTCATGCCAATACGTACATTCAGAATCTACTGTGATGGAGACTGGAAAACACTGAGAACTGTCCCAATTATCATCTTTTACATTTCTCCAGACTGTTTTTGACCATATGGGAGTTGGACATGATAGAGTCCAACTGTGAAGGCATCTCTTGAGCAACTGAAGAACAACTATCAGATGCAGTCTGCGGCCACCAAGGCAATGCTTAGTACACATGATCTTGAGGCTTTTGCATGAAACATTAAGTATAATTAGAAAAAGCACTCGATCCATGGTCCAGAAGTATAAAGATTATACTTTAAGTCTGCTTCCATAATTTACAATCTATATGTGCTTCTATAAGTCTGCTTGAGATATAACAGAAACTTAAACATGCTCGACGATATTCATCATGTAAAAGTTTGGGCAAGTGACCACCCATTCAAATGAAAAAAAAGTAAAAGCAATGATTATATTATAAATTGAAGCTTGTTTTCCATATTTTACTACAATGTCAATGCCAGATTCAATCAAAAATATGAGCAAGAATGAAATTGAACAGAGATTCTATAGCGCATCCTCTTCAGCATTAAATTGAATAACATAACGAGCATTGATTCTATTTATAGGTTTTTTTCTTAGAAAGTAATCAGGATCAATTGGCTGTACCTGTGAATTTTCTTCAGTTTCTACCGAGGCAGATATAATTTTGCTTTGTAAAAGCAAGTTCAGCACGTCTTTTTGGGATTCACACTGGCTTCTGATAAAGTGTCTATAAGGAGAAAAAAAAATTTAGTAATTCACCAGCAAATGAAACTAGCTCATTTGTCATAAATTTATGTGGCTATAACATATATATTTTCTAACGGAATAAGTTCAAAGAGAACAAAATACGCTGAATTAGGTCTCCTTATAGTAACTGTATATCTCAATTGTTAAGTCTTAAAGAAATGCATCGCTACATCAATACCTGTGTTAAATTTTGAATTAGAGAGAAAACATGAGAAGTAAAGCTTGCGTGCAACTTCTGGACAACATCTCTTTGCAGAATTGTTCTCAATGCATGCAATTCAGCCATCTCAACCTGAAAAAACACCAACACCCGTCAGCTTTTGAATTATGTAATTTTTGTCTTTTGGAAATGCAGAGCAATCCAAAACATACCTACAGATTTGAATCTACAAGGGTTTCCCGAAGATAATTGATGCAAGATTTCTGTACAGCACTTTAAATGTTTTCTTTGGAGTAGTGTTCATCTGTAGAATACTTGATAGCTAGAAATAATCTTGTCAAACTCATCACTGTTTACAGCAAGGGAGTTAATTTCTCGAAGAGGACCTCAGACGCTTCACTGGTTTCTTAACCATAAAGATTTTCAATATACTGTTGAAATTCTTGTGGAACGGCTTGCTCCAAAGACCCTTGAAAAATTACTATCCGGTTCCTGCTATATTCATCCAAGCAAACTTCATCTGCACTCACAAGAAGTAAAAGAAAAAACAAGTAGGTAAAGGTAACTAGAAAAATAAAATAAAAACATGCCATCATAATATCTGTTCAGAGATAGATAACCACTTAACCATATAATTGATACTTTCAATAGATTAAAGTCTAATATTCAGGAATTCATTGCACTTATATGTTAGTATATTAAGGTTTACATGCTAGGTAAGTTTATTCGGGTAACTAATGCTTTTATAAAGCCAATGGATTAGATATAATAAGTCATCTCAATGAATATAATGAAATTCGTATTTAATTTTATTTAGAATGCTCTTTAATTTTCCTGTTCAACGTTAGGATCAGCACAAAATAAGGTCTTTGTGCCTGTGTAAAAGTGTGAAACTCCTATTGCTGGGCGTGAAGAAGCATTTAAAAGCAAGTAAATCTGCAAAAAACAGAGATGTCTAGCGTGTGAGTATGAATGTAAGAGGTTACAATTCTCTGTGAAAATTTTGTTTTGTGATATAATTGCAGACTGCACAAAAGACGGTACATGGGCGTGTTGGATTTAGAGTTAAAGCTGAATTCAAAACTTTCTTTTAGATTTCATTTATGTAAGCCATAAATTATGTCAATTGAGCTGGGCAAAAGGCTCAATACTGCTGCTGTTTGGAGGTTTTAAAAGTTTGGAGAGGATTTGCTGAATGAAGCAAAAGAAAAAGCGTGGAAATAAGATCATATAAAAGCAAACATTTTGTTAAAATAGCTATGGCAATCAAACAAGACTAGTTTAAAAAAATAAAGCATTTTCTATATTCATCTCATGTCGAAATTACGTCAATGAAGAAGAGCACAAAACCCAAGGCAAAGTGAGATTTTCCATGCTGTCTTAAGCAATAAAAAGTCCTGAGAGGAGCAGATTTATTTTAATTTGATGTTAGCATTTCTGCAACCTTGGTGAGAAAAAAGGGCGCATAGAGGTAATTTTTTTTTTTTATTGATAAAAGGCATAGCTAGATTAATATATTGACTCAAATGAGAATTTACAGCATGAAACTTCAAATTTTCAAAAAAGTCCAGAGGGTCTAAAGACTGAAAATATGAAACTATGTCCCTGAATAAGGAAAGGAAAACCAACTCCAAAGCCCCCAAAAAATTTCCAGGCTCGGAGTGGATATAGAGTTTTACTTACATATGCATATCCTTATCAAACAACCTCATAAAGCGTTCAAAATTTTTATAAGTTTCAAGCTACGAAAATGAAAGCATAGCAGAATTTCAAAAAAAAGTTTTTATTTTAACAGAGAATTTAAAAAAACCAACTAAGGGCTCTGAGATAGCCTCAAAAAGGAAAAAACCCCAACTAAACACCTATCTGTTTAAGATTCCTCTTCTGGCATAGATGGAAGCATTGCAGCTCGGCCTCTTCTAGAACCTCTATGCGGAAGAGGACCCCTTCCATGAGCAGAAGTGCGACCGGAACCTCCACTACCACCTCGCCTGCTCTGAACCACTTGGGGGTCCTCTGCTTCTATTTTAGGAGGCAAGACACCATTAAGTCTGGCAAATTCTAAAAATTCTTCTTCCCTACCCAAATCTTCCGGATTATCTCCTAGAAAACGCCATTTTAGGAATCTGATGCCCATGCCTGCAAAGGTTTTGTGCTTTTGGAGGTCCTTGCCAGTAAGGTCAAGCAAAAATGGGTAGAATTTGATCAGCTCGCCCGGGACGTTGAAAATAATTCTCTCACTCGGCCGAGGAGCCCCAGAATCATGTCGCGCCTTGTTAAGGACCTCATGCAATTCAAGCAAGATGTCTTTAGGCAATAGTCTTTTGGTGAGGGTCCAAACTACTTGTTTGTCAAGATTTAGATCCATGAGGGAGGCGACAAACCAAGATGATATGTTGGTGTTGTCTCGGGGGTATTATTCCCTGCTAATATGCCCACTGCCAAGAATGAGCTTAACAGCTAGGATGATCGTTGGCTCGGGGAATAGGAGGAGCCTCTTCAACCTTAGGTCCATGATATTCCTGAAGGAGACTTGACGGGTGGAGGCCGAGAGAGAGAAGGGAGTGTCTGCACCAAAACATGAGATTGCTCTAGGGTAGACACTCATAATAAATCCAAACGGCTCCTCACCAGACATAGCTCCAAGAATTTGTAGCAGCTTGATCTTCTATGTATGCGATTGCAGAGATAAACTAGTTGATAATCTTGCAAAGGAAGCTGAATAAAAGCTAGAAGGCACTTTCTTTGACATGCATTAATGAGAAATGCCTTGCAATGAATTTGCCTACAAAGGTAGGAAAGGATATCTATCTAAAATAATTCCAAATCTCTCAGCTAAAAAGTTAATCTCTATCCAACGGACAACGCATGCCTTGTACTTAGAATGACGGTGCACTGCAGGCTGTAAGTTTCAATTCTTAAAGGTGGCGGAAAAGTTTGAATTAAAAAAATTAGTTGTTTCACCAATCTTTGGCATAAGAGTTAATGCCTGAGGAATAGAAGCAAGAAACCACTGCTGGGAAAGTTAGATTAACTCTCTGAAGGTTGACCTTGGGAACTACTGTTCTTCTCTCACCAAAGCAATGGAAGGCCATCTACTACAGATTTAAAAAATAAAGTCTGCCTCTGATAGTCTCTTTAGTGAATATTAGAAATACTATGTAGTTTAACCCTGGCAATTGTCGTCCTACTCCCACCAATGAAAAGAAATGCCTTCTGCTGCAGGTTTTGAGAGAGAATCTGCCTCTGTATTTGCTTCTTTGTAGATATGTTTAACCTCGTATTGCTCTAATATGACCAAATTGTCAATTATGCTATCCAGGATTGCCTGTAGCTGCCAGTTTGGGGTTTTCTTCAATTTATATGCATTGATTGTTATCTCTGAGTCTCCTTCTACTATGATGTTTTTTATCCCATGATTAAAGCAATCCAGTAGGCCTAGAAGCAAACCTTTGAGTTCTTCTATATTATTGGTATCCAGTGGCAATGGCTTGGCCATTTTTCAATAATTGACCCTGAATAATCTCTAACCACATATCCTATACCTGAAGGACCTGGGTTACCTTTGGAGGCTCCATCAAAGTTTAGTTTGAACCAACCCTGCTTAGGGGGGGACCATATAGCTTCCTTTCGAGCATTAGGTTTTTGCCCAAATGAAGGAGGAATCTTGATTCCTTTCCAGTTATTTCTTATTCTATCATCCCAAGAAGAGAAGATTTTGGAAAAATCTGTTGAGAAAGCTAGTTTGCAATTTACTATCTCAACAATTGAGGTTTCAATTGAGGTTAAAACTGATTCAAATCTCCTTGCTTTATTGTCAAAAAGTCTTCGATTCCTTTCTTTCCAAATTTCCCAAACAAGGCAGGAAGGATAAATTTCCAAAATCTGGCTTAAAGTGCTTTCCTTAGAAGGAAGAGGCCAGCATTAAAAAAGAGAGACTATATCATTAGGAAGGGCTGATATCCACCCCAATTTTGCACAAAGTCATCGCTAGCATTTTGAGGCAAAAGGGCAATTCAAGAGAAGGTGATCAATTGTTTCTGCATGGGCTTTGCACAAGATGCATCTCGAGGGCCCTTCATAGCCCATTTTAGTAAATCTTTCTGTAGTGAGAATCCTCTTTTTGAAGGCCAACTATGCAAAGATTCCTTCTTTTGGGATGATCTTAATGCTCCAAAAGAGCCTAATTGGAATATGTTGTTCCTCTTGATTCCCAAAGTTGACTAGAACCCTGTAGCCATCTTTAGCATTATATTGACCCGTTTTCAAACAAGCCCATATAAGAGTATCTTTTCCTCTTCTAGGATTAATATTTATTACTCTTATAAGGTCTAAAAGTTGAATGTGAATACGATACTCGTCGATATATGTGCAAGCTTCAAGAATTTTTACCATTAGAATCTTGTCTTGAATGTTTTCATTAGCTTAATAGAGGTTATATGTGCAATAGGTTGGTCTATCAACAACTTTTGGAGCTAGGCATACAGTAGATAATAGATATTACTACAATTTTATTTATTTATTATCTATAGTTTTGATTAATCATGTTAAGGATACTTTTAGGAACACCCTTTTGGGTCTAGTTGAGTCCAAAGTCAATAATTGATTATCCACTCAACAATTGTCCTTCCATCATTTACCCTTTATTGATGAGTTGATTCATTCGTCTTCATGAATGACGCTTCCCTAGACTTGAAGTGGATTGATTCCACTAAAAGAGTAAGAAACAATTTCAAGACCCAACATACCCTATTCTAAAGCTCCCATTTTGGCATAGGCTATAGACAAAGACTTACAAAGATTGTGGAATTTGGACCTACCCTTGCATTTTCTCAAAAAATCCCAATGCGTACTCAATTAACCCATTTTTTACATATACTACAATCATCATATTAATCCATGAGACTACATCTCTTTGAGGCATATTGTCAAACAATTTGATTGCCTTGTGTATTCATCAACATTTTTTTATATCAAAATGAATTAGTTATCCAATGACCTAGACCACACCACTTGGAGGTAGTAATCTCAAAAGGATGGTTCTGGGTGATGCCACAATAGGGGGTTACACTTTCACCCATGAACAAAAAATAAAGTTGGGAAAAAGAGTTTTAACAAGCACCTTCATACAAACATGTGTTCAAGTGAAGGATCTTTTTTTATCTTCGTACGAACAAGAAGCCTTCGTTGAAAGGGGGAAGGGGGTTCGAACAAAGGCGCCTCTAGGGGGGATCTTTGTTTGAATCCCCCTTGGCACTTATTTTTAAATATTAAAATGGGTTCATTCGAAGGGGGGTTAGAACGAACCCCCCTCATTTGAAAGGGGGGTTGTAACAAACCACCTAATTTTTGTAGAAACTTTTTACAAATTTTTGGCCTTTAAAGCTTTAGGTTGAAGATTCAAATGAAATCAACTTGACAAATCAAATTGCAAAATGATAGTCATCAAAACAAGCTTTCCAACAACTCTAATTTTAATATATTTTGATTTTATTATGATTTTTTTATTGCTCTACTAAACATAGGTTTTTCATTGAACATCAACTTCTTTGTTCTACACATGAAGAGGAAAAATAGTAGATTACCAAAAAAATCTGGAAAATATCTATGCAATCGGTATTGAAGTCCTTGATCCAACAAGGAAAAAGTTGAATTCCAATACATATAAAAAAAATTATCCTCCTAATAGTACACCTATGTCTAAATTGTAATTGGTTTGACTTCAAAAATTAATTAAAAAAAATCAATAAAGCATCACGAAACCATATGCATACATTAGATATTGTAGTTACAAATCTAATTTCGGAAAAGAAAAAAAAATTATCCTTCGTAGAAAAAAGTTATGTGGTTTATAGTACACATCACTCTTTAGAAATGGTGTTTACTCTCAATAACTAGTTATTGAAGGAGGTGGAAAAAATGCAATTTGATTCCAAAAAAAATTTTAAAATATATATTTGCAAATCTATAGACAAAGCATCACGAATCACTAGTTTGCATCATCTTCAAATTCCTCGCGGTTTAGCAAATATAGATGTTAGAAAGTGAAGATTTAGTTCAAAACGTTCATTTCAATATCAAGTTTGGCCAAAACGTGTAACCCACTATTGTGGGATCAAGGCCTTATAAACTTTGGTTGTGCTTCCTGCTTAACATATCATATAAAGTGTGTTTCAAACCTATAACCAATGTCTATATCTTTTAATTGTTTAAATTTTTAGTTTAAGTACAAGGACCTAAAACTTTATGGTAAAATATTGAGAAATTTTAGAGCAACCCAATCTAGTGGGGGCAACTCTTGGAGGACGGGGTGGTGGGCTTGGTTCCTAAATATGGTTACACTTCACCTTACTTCAAGGTGTCCCAATGGCATTCGTCTATGCATAGTCACCTCTATCTCTGGCCTATGGCCACTACAAGGGAGATCATACCTAGTGAGATTTAAACTTGGGTCTACGATGTGTAACTTCTTACTCATCATTATTAGACCCAAACTTGATAGGTTGCATTTTTTGACATTTCAAATACATATCTACAATGATATTTGCAATGACAATATTTGACAAATACCCATTTTAGTTACAATTTGATGAATGTTGATGCCTTTTGTTGATGATAGTTGGCCTTAGACTCATTTGCAAGAATCCTTTGGGATCCTATTTCCAAAATAAAATATGTTTTGTTATTGGCAAATAAAATGTATCATATTCTAGATTTACACTTAGCCCTTATATTTTCTCAAGAGTTTCCATTGCCTATTCAAGAAACACATTTTCACATATACTACAATCATTATAGTCCATGAGACCCATCTATTTGAGGCACATTGTCAAAAAATTTAATTTCATTGTGTATTCTTTGACAATTTTTGGGATCAAAGTGAATTACTAGCCTAACAACTTAGATCACACTATTTGGAAGTAATAATCTCGTAAGGATGGTTCTCAAAGATAAGACAACCCCCTATAAACTCTAGTTGTGTCTAAGATTCCTCACACTAAGCATAACATTGGAAGTGGCTTTCATAGATGTGACCATTGTTTATATCTTTCACCAACTCAATTCTTCGTTCTATACCCAAGTACCTAAAAATTTGGGGTAAATTCTCGAGTATATTTATGGCATTATATTATTAAATTAAGACTATGAAGTATTCGATACAAAAAAATATTTGTAGCTTTGTCTACAAAGTACTACACATAGTGACCTTGGAAAAGTATGTAGGGCTATGTGTGTATGTGTGTGTGTGATAGCATGTCTAGGTGCTATTACTAGCTCATACAACTTGGTAGAAAATACTTAAGATATTAAAAAAATGAATTCTAAGACCTAAAATTATGCTCAAAGGCATTGGATAGATTGTTTGAGGCATTGGATAGATTGTATTGGCATGAGTTTGTTGACAAAATCTCTAAACTCCTTAACTTAAATTTTATAGCCATTTACACATCAAACTATTAATATCTAATAAAAAATAATATAAATAATATCATTTAATAAAAACATAATTTATGGGTGATGTCTAACCAATAAAAGTAATTGATAATTGAAAAAAATTATCATGTTTGAATTTTATTTTTATTTGATTATTTTATATATGTTTTCATGTGTTGAATTATTTATTTTATTCCCATGGAAAATCATATTGAAAATTATAATGGTTCTTCAATTAAAAAAAAAAAGTTAAATAATATTGGTTTTGAGACCATTTTGTATGCATGCATATAAATGATAATTATATCAATAAATAACATTGAAGTGAAAATCAAAGTAAATGATTGATCTATTTTAAGTTTTAAAAACTTGTGTATGATTTCTATGTTTATTCTACTACTGAAAAACCAAAATAGATGTTTAATGTATAATTAATGTATATAATATCTTTGATATAATAGTTTTTTAGTAAAAATTAAAATAATTATTTAATAAATAATAAATATGATTAAAAAAATACTTTCCTTATGTTAATTTAAATGAATCAGAAGGTTATATATTTACAAACTTATTATTTCTAAATGTATGTAAAATTCACTTCAATGACAAATTTTTAAACTAGAACATTCTAATATATCAAAAAAAAATTATCTTAAAAGAAAAAATAAAAAATCTATTATATTACTAAAATAATTGTAAAATATAAAATCATTTAAATATTAAGATAATAGAGACAATAAAAACAAACCCATACATTTTTTTTATTACCCATGAAAAAATTACCCTAAATTACCTGTCAAAAAATTACCCTAAATCTAAGATTGGTCGTTGTTGTCCTTGTATGGCCTCTGCCCTATCTATTAACTCTGCTTTGTTCAATTAAAAAATCATTTACTCTCCCCTATTTCTAAAATCTCCAAACTTCCAAATTTGAGTGCATCTCTGAAAAGTAACTCATCACCAAATACAAATGCGTCAAATTCAAAAAAGAGTAAGTGTGTTATAGGAGAGGACCTAGGAGTTGTACACCCTAATTTTGGGCTTCTCGAAATCCTACGTAGAAATTTTAAATCACTCTGAATTTTTTACAGCAGCTTAATTGGCAAGTCCCCTGCCTATAACTAAGGTTCCGGGGCCACATCATCAAATATGATGCCACATCAGCAAGGTGTCCAAAACAGCCCAAAAAAAAGTGAGACCAATAGTTGAGAAAAAGGGCTCCAATACTTGTGCAGCTGATGTGGCATTGCATGATTGGTTACTTTTCACAACAAATGATATATTTCATTCAATTATTGGTACTAATCATACAACTATTGGTGCAATGTTGTACAAAAATTAGATATTAAATCAGCAAGTATGGGATATTAAATCAACAACTTCTTCTATCACAAGAATTGGAACGCGCGGTCCTTTCCCATCAACTGCGCGCCTTCTCTTAGCAGGTGTCGACGGCCAGTATTTGCAAGCACCAACGGCTCAGTATTCCCATCAAGTTTAAATGCTGCAGCTGTGATAGGTTGCCAATGGTATCAGGGAGGTTATTTAGATTTTTACACCCTGTCAAGCCTAATTCTTGCAACTGTGATAGGTTGCCAATGGTATCAGGAAGGTTACTTAAATTTGTACACCCTGTCAAGCCTAATTCCTGCAGCTGTGATAGGTTGCCAATGGTATCAGGGAGGTTATTTAAATCTGTACACCGTCCCAAGTCTAACTGTTGCAGCTGTGATAGGTTGCCAATGGTATCAGGGAGGTTATTTAAATTTGTACACCCTCCCAAGTCTAAATGTGCAGCTGTTATAGGTTGCCAATGGTATGAGGAGGTTATTTAAATGTGTACACCATCGCAAGCCTAAATGCTACATCTGTGATATGTTGCCAATGGTATCAGGGAGGTCATTTAAATCTGTACACCCTCCCAAGTCTAACTGTTGCAGCTGTGATAGGTTGCCAATGGTATCAGGGAGGTTATTTAAATCTGTTCACCTTCCTTTGAATTGAGTTTAAATTTCTGAATGAGATCATCGGTCACGCTTTCCAGTCCAACTGGGTGCTTGGCAACTTCTAACGGCACTTTGTCCAATGTCTTAATTACATCATTCACCACCGTCTTTACTAGCTGGGCTTCGAAGCTGCAAATTGACGATTTCATAAAAATTAAAAAAATCAAATTAATGCCCAAAATTGCAAAAATACTAACCATTATCCTCATTCTAGTTATAAGAAAGTCCCAAGAAAAGTTTGGAAAATAATAAAATATTATTGTATAGTTATCTTATTTTTTTTAAATAATAGTAAAAATATGATTTTCAGTTATTTTATTTATTATCATTTATTTTATCTTATAATTATTTTTTAGAATATTTAATTTATAATTTTATTAAAAATCAATTTTATTAATTTTAGATTTTTTAGATTTAGAGTTTTCCAGATTTCAAGTTAATTTAAAATTATTTAATTTAATTTATATAAATTAAAACTTAAAAATTATTTTGTATTACATTAAATATTTTTAACAATTATTCCTTTTGGAGCTTGTCCAGGCCGGTCTCAGAGCGAATTCAACTTTTGGAGCTTGTCCCTGGGCTGGTCATTGAACGAAATCCTCATATCTTGACCTTGTCCTTACCTTGTCCTTAGAGTGAATTCACCTCTTGTCCTTGAAAAGGTCTTTGAGTGAAAATAGGATATAGGTACTGTCCTTGAGAAGGACGATGAGCGAGCTTCTCCATTTTGTACTTGTCTTCTTAAGTGTGCGAATTCAAATTATAGGTCTTGTCCTTAGCAAGGTCTGATAGCGAAACCCATACTTTAGGTCCTGTCCTTGGGCTGGACACAAAGCGAAATGCATTTTGAACCTATCCTTAGGCCAGCCTCAGAGCGAAATTGATTATAGGTCTTGTCCTTAGGAAGGACTCAGAGCGAAATGTGTTGTTTGTCCTGTCCTTAAGGCGGTCATGGAGCGGATTCAATTGATTATAAGACTAAGGACTCAGAGCGAAATGTGTTGTTTGTCCTGTCCTTAAGGCGGTCATGGAGCGGATTCAATTGATTATAAGACTAAGGACTCACAGCGAAATGTGTTGTTTGTCCTGTCCTTAAGGCGGTCATGGAGCGGATTCAATTGATTATAAGACTAAGGACTCACAGCGAAATGTGTTGTTTGTCCTGTCCTTAAGGCGGTCATGGAGCGGATTCAATTGATTATAAGACTTGTCCTTGGAAAGGACATAAAGCGGATTGATAGAGAGTGCATTTTTCAAAGGGCTAACCAAAGTGAGTTTATAGGTCCTGTCCTTGAAGAGGACATGGAGCGAATTTTGATTATAGGACCTGTCCCTGAGGCGGTCATAGAGCGAAATATTCATTAAGAGCCTCGCCTTCATCATGGATAATCAACGAATAACATATAGGTCCTGTCCTTAGGTGGGGGCAGTGAGCGAATTAAGATTATAAGTCATGTCCCTAGCAGGGACACAAAGCGAATTGTTATATCAGTCTTGTCCTTAGACTGGTCACTAAGCGAACTTAATCACCTATAGGGCCTGTCCTTGAAGAGGACATTGAGCGAAGCCTTTGCCTTAAGTTTGATCATCAAACATATGAAGTGAATTCATAAAAATGCAATTTTCAAGAGGCTGGTCACCAAGCGAGTTTCACATAGGTCTTGTCCTTCGGAAGGGCAAAGAGCAAATTATACCCTATAGGGTCTGTCCTTAGGATGATCTAGGAGCGAAAACCTTACATTGAACCTTGAATCACATGAAACAATGTTTGGCGCCCAAAGTCTGTTCAAAATTTCGAATTCCAATGAAGGGAGTTCAAGATGAGAAGTCGGCCATCATAGAAGCTGTTTGTTATTTATTTTATATCTTTTTTTAGCAACTCGGCCTTTTGCCCAAAAGACGCATCTTTACCCTAAGTTGCATATATAAGAGAGGTTAAAAGATCATTTTAACATCAAATCGAAACACAATTCCTCTTTATAAGCGAAATTTAGCAGCAGGTCAGCGAACTTCACCAAACATCAACGAATTTCAACCAGTATATAAGGCAAACCCCACCATTAATTGAAGGCGAATTTTGTAATTTGAAGATCAAGAGGAAGCAAATTTGCTCAATAAAGAAGCATATCATACAGCGAATTCACCTTGGACAGCCCAGATTTGTATTAGGCATCAGACTTGCATTCCAAACAGTGATTTCATTAAGTAGTGTCAGTCATTCAATTGATAGGAAATCATCAAAATCAGAGGTAAGAACTGCATTTAAAATTAAAATCAGGTCTGATTAAAGGTTGAAGGGCATAATTCATTCAAGTTAGGATGCATAAGTAAGTTAGGCCAGTCTTATGAAGCATTCAATTATCGTTAAAATGTAGGGCTGGTTTAAATCAGTGCTTCATCTTCATTTCTAAGGTTTTGCAAGCTCAAAGTCATTAATCTTCAATATACTAATCAAAATACTAATACTAACTTGATCGCCTCTTATAGGTAAATCATGGCAGCACCTAAGGCCAGTGGATCATCATCAAGGCAAGCTCTAATCATAGAAGACCAAAGGAGTGATGATTTGGAGACCAAAATCACATCTCAATGGAGCAACATTGGAGACACAAACCTTGGCAATTTCGACATGAAGAAGTTTCGCGAGGCACCATACATTAGCAAACCATCACCTTTAGCTAAGAGGATAATTGAGAGCGGCATCATCAAGGCAGCCGGTTTCCCTCCTGCAGTTCGATGTCATGAATTGATGATCGAGTGTGCCAAGCATTATGATTCACACTCAAGGACGACCGTAGCGGAAGATGGAACTGTTCTTGCCTACCTGTCGGAGAGGGCCATAAGTGAAGCCTTCCATATACCAGAACATAGACAAATGATCTATAAAAGTCTAGAAGGAGCCAAGACAATTTATGAAGATGATCCTGACACATGCCTATCAGTCATCAATAGGGACTGGTTACAAAAGGGTAGACCTCGCCTTAACAAGATTCCCAATGGACCACATCGCATGGATTTTCAGGAAGAATTCAGAGATTTGATCACTTTACTTGGTCGAGTTGTGGGAGCCCCTCAAGCCTTTTGTTTTGACAAGTGGATGTTCCTTTTCATTCAAATCATTATTCGAGGAAAGGGAATGATTGATTGGGCAAGGATCATTAGTAATTGCCTAGATGTACAATTGAGAAGGTTGATTCCAACTAAGTCATTTCACATGAGATCGTATATCATATATTCTTTAGCAAGGAACTATGAATATGCAGGGCTACCACATAGAGGCCGAGTTGGAAGAGGGCCCGGAGAGATAAGGGTTTGTGATTCTTATGAGATATTGCATCATCCACCTAAACAGCATTATAAATTGGTCAATGATACTTTCACGATGCATATCACCAGGACCTTACAAGGAGGAATTCATCAAAGGTTGTCTCAGGATGCACAAGACCTAATCAAGCAATATGGGGCGTGGTTTATTCAATTTCCTAAGTTCACATATATAAGAATCCAAGGCTGTCCTTCTCCTCCCCTGATGTTGCCACGATATCCCATGGATAGAATAGTATTTCTTGAGGTGGCAAGGCAATTGTTAGCATGTACTAAATTCTTAAGGTACAAACATGGAGCTGTCATCACTAACTCCATTTCACTCGGAAATTCAATAGAAGTTTGTCCTTCACTTCGAGCAGCTGAAAGTGCTGAGCTAGAACTATCTCTCTATTTATCCACATCATTTGCTTTTAGAGAAAATTTTGATCCTCATGGTAATGTTAAAGAGATGGCCGGGAGAAAGTACATGCATGTGTCCCAAGTTGAAGACTTTTGGATGAATGCACAAGATGACTTTGAGATAGGGAAGAGGATGCACTCTCGGATGCCTCTTGATCTAATCAGAAATTGCAAGATATATAGAGTGGCCGACCAAGCACAAGATAGTGGCCGATACATCCAATCTACCTATGAGAAAGCCGACAAAGGAATAAAAATTAATTGGGATGAACAGGAAGTCACAGATCTAAGGGAATTGATGGATCCTATTTTAGCTTGCACACGAAGATGGGTAGATATTCAACATCAAAAGATGAAGGAGCAAGATGTGATCATGACTTTCAACTTAGAGACAAGGGTGGAAGAAGAGGAAAGGTTAAGTGTGAGTGAGAATACTTCACACTCAAAAGGATCAAAGAGAAAGAATGATCAAGGAAAGAAGGAAACTTCCAAGAAGAAGTAAAAGACAAATCCTGATCAAGCTCCCCGCGTTTCTTCTAGGCATGAGAAAGAGGATCAAGGTGAGGATCAAAGAATAAATGAGGATGTAGTCTATGAAGTGAATGAATCGATAGAGTCAACCATACAGAATGACAAGAATGATAAGCAAGAACAAGGAAGAATGTCTCAAGACTCATCACACCCAGCCTTTCATATTCAGATTCGTAATGATGAAGAACAAGAGGATAATAATGAAGTAACTTCTCCTACTAGAATTAAACCTCCACCTGAAGAAGTACAAGTGAGAGAAGGAAGATCCTCCATTCCCGAATGGCTTAAAGAAAGGCTTACCAAAGAAGTGATAGAAGAAGAACAACAACAAGCATTTGATTTAGATAGTTTTTTAAATGGATCTCAAGAGGTCATTAAGAAAAGGAAAGCTCCAAAAATGTCTAAGATAATAAGGGATGATACAAGTTCCAGAAGGATAGAGATTGACACTCCTACTGCAGATAAGTATGAAGATGAAATCTTGGTAGAGGAATATGATTTGGAGACATTCAACTTGGGTCCACTCACTTCTGAGCAAGTCATGGAGGAAGCCACTAAGTCTGTAAAAGCAGTAAATGAGAAGCTAAAACCCGAAATTGAAAAGAACAAAAGATTGGAGAAAGAGGTACGTGCTTGGAGGAGCTATATTTATCAGCTTCAGCAGCCTTTGAGACATCAAAGTTAGGCAACCACCCCACCTCCTCTGCTTTCTATCGAATCAGTTGATCGCATGGAGAAAATGAGAAATTCAGCACAACTTCTAGAGGCTTGGATCAACAAATCTCTCACAACGGCCAATGAGTTTGTAAGGAATTCATAATCTCATGATGACAGTTGATGCCTTCGTTCATACTAAGGACGTCACCATTCCCGTTTTGCAAACAATAAGGAAGGCACCTAGACAATGATGGCACAAGAGGGGATAATCAGGAAGGAATCAACTCCTAATCTTTTACAATGGTCAACCTTGCTTCAAATAAAGAAACTCTTTTCTGAAGATGTGAGTAATAGATGTAACCAAGTGGAAGATACTATCCATCCTATTCATGATAAGATCATTGAGATAATGTGTATCATTCTTGACAAAAGAATGGAAATTGAAGCAGATGTGGACATTCGAGAATTAGAAAAAAGGATAAAGATTATCTTTCAAAGAGAAGATGGATTGATCACAAAAAGACAGTTGGATCTTATGCATACCACTATGTTTCATATTGATAAAACAAAAGAACTTGAGCATGGATGGGAGGTCTCACTTCTTACAGCCTTTGATGAGGTGATTCACTTAGATGAGCGTATGAAGAATCTACTTGAGATTCCTATTTCTGAAATTGAAAGCATGACATCTAGATTCATTGAATATGCCAAGAAGGAGAAAGAGAAAGGAAATAAAATTCTAGAAGAAAGTTTGTTATGATTTCATTTGGCATGTCGCATTCCTATTGGTAGATGTTTCCTCGATTTCCTGTGTCAACATGTGTTATTTTCTCATTGGTTGATTCATGATAATGATTATCCAATTAGCGTTTTCATTTATGTCAAACCCTAATTCGGGTTTAGGTGGCAAAATTCTAGCCCTTGATCTGCATTTGATCTTGGCCCTTCATTGTATCTGGAAGCTCTATATAAGCTCCATTCATTTCATTTGTAAGGGGTTAATAAAAAAGAGAGAGAGCAGTTAATAATTAGCAATTGATAGTTATAGTGAGAGAGCAATAATAGCAAGAGTTAGACTTGACGGATTGTTGTTATTTGGGTCATTGGATTAATGAAACATTGAAGTTATGGTGTTTTACTCAATTCTTGAAGCTCATTACATGGTTCTTCTATCTTCTCAAGCTAATCTTTTGATGATAATTCTAGTTTAGATTGCATGGTGGAATGTTACATTTGATGCATTGTGAAGCTCATTATCCATACCACTAGCTTTCTTACTGATTGTAAGCGAGCCTTGTGTGGTCAACTGGAGCATTTGAAGTCTTTTAAGTTCGATCATTATTTAACCCTCGATATGCATTAAATTGATGGTGTCTATGGTTGATAGTGATTTGAAAACCTTAAAACATCCCTAGAAGATTGCATTAGTTTTGGCAAAGTTGTTCGTGCATGGCAATGCTATAACTAGTTGAGTTTCACTTGTATTATCCCCTCATAGTTGAGTTTCACTTGTATTATCCCCTCATCCATTCATGCTAGAGTAGTTTAGGATTCCCTCTAAACCCTCACTTTTTGCCCTTTTTTGGTAATCATTTAGTAGTTTTAGGAAGAAACCTCATCACATACCATTTGCTAATCAATTGTTGAGTCTTTTCAAACCATAAATGCCCTTTGATGAAACAGTAAACACAACGACCACTAGTGCTTATCCACACATAGAGACCCTACATATAATAACCTTGGAGTTACCTCAATTGATCCTTAAGCGAATCTTCAGCATTTGGGGAACTTTGTTCAAGAGAGGATAGGATGCCTTTGGGTATTTTATTCTGAGTTTGGTTGTGCCTAAAAACACATCAACAAGAAGTTGCATAGTTAACATGACTCGGGAGAATATCAGCCACTCATAAAAATCCAATGTCTCTATTTTTATCCATTCTTTTATTATGCACCATATTTTGGATTGAAAATTCTAGTGTTCCACGGAAATGCGTCGCCCAAACCCAAATCCCCCAAAAACCTTCCCCAAAACTTAGGTCCTTTATCCTCCATCTCCAAAACCCATCCCCCGTCTCTCCAAAACCCATCCCCCATCTCCCCGTCCCCAATGGTCGTGGAACATTGGTTGAAACCTCTTGGTGTCCCTAATAATATGATGTTCTAGAATGAAAAACTGTGGGCTTCAAAACTTCTGACCCTATCTTTTCTACCACTTTACTGCACCCAAGTAGAATCCAGGCTCATTTGAAAGGTCAAATATGTCAATTGCACCTTCTTCCACCACAGAATCAAAGTTATTTTCTTTAATTTATTACAGGATATATCGGATAGGGAAGCACAAATTTGAAATGATCCCACTTGAAAAACAAGTTTCTGTTGATGTAAGTAATGCAATATTTTGATCTTGATTTCCTCCGAAGCCAACTTGACATTTTGCAAGTTGTTCTCTCTGCTTGTATAGTCTAGGCTGTGCACAGAGAATGGTAAGAGCTCATCCAAACCATAAGAGGAATTAACATGCTAAGAAAGCCTTCTGTTGGCAATATTGCTATTGTTGGCTATGGTGGCGTGGCTCATTTTCATGGCATAATTGCCAACGATTCTAGTCTGCCAAGCAGATGCTGGGTAATCCAATGATGAGTCATAGTTAGTGGGCTCATCAAACATTTAATTGCAATTACCTCAAGTCAGTAAACAGTTTTGTAGTATTTACAGTTCCAAAACTTAATGACTTTTGCATCCGAGAACTCTGCATATGGGGAATTGAAATAAACATTTCAGATTAGGGAAGAAGTTTAAAGTTTACAATTCTCAAAATGAAGACAACAGTGTACAAGCTCTCAAAGTAAAGATTTGACAAAGTATCTCTATGTAAGAGGCATACACATTTCTTTCTCGATTCATTGATCAATAGAGATTTTACATACATATATGTACATGTACACATCTATTGCAAATATGGTTAACCTTTATTCTATGAATTGAGCATAGATAAATATGAATTATTAAAAGTTTTAAGAGTTTAATTTTTTTCTAGATGTTTGCCTATCATATATTTAGTTAATCATGGGTATTTCTTTTTATTTAAGTACTTCTAAACAGTTTGATAGCATGTCATTAGCCTTTTGGCTTTACATTATACCTTGCACTGTTAACTGTTATGTAAAATTAACAAAGGTTTCCTTAAACATCTTGCTCCTGTACATGGTTAGAAATCAAGTATGGATCTATAATATGCTGGTTCATCTTTCCATGATATTATGAATATTCTTTTGTTAAATGACACACAATAGTGCTTCTTTTCCCACTATACATCTAATTATTTTGTTTTAAGTGGAAGATATCCCACAAAATAACTATTATGGACCATTGTAACATTCATTGTCATCCATGCAATGGTATCTTTATTCATTTGGCAAATGAACATAACATTTGCACAAAGAAAGGTTTTATGATCACAACATACGACAAGATAGTTACACCCATCTAAATATTTATTTCAATCAATTAATGGTGTCCTTATTTCTACTGTCATGCCAAACCAATTTAGAAGGAATAGTAGCTCTTTTAACAGCAAATTTGGGAAGAGGAAGATGCTTATTTCTACTGTCATTCACCACCAATTTAGAAGGAATACTAGCTCTTTTAATACCAAATTCGGGAAGAGGAAATGATGCCAGCACTCCATACAAGGGCCGACCTAGGTTAAAGAATACAATTATTAGCAAAACAGTGGCCAACCAAGGATAATAAACATCCTTCGTTCAAAAGGGCCAACCAAAATTAAAAGAATATAATTAGCTAGAGGGCTGACCGAGAAGTAGGCAAACTAATTAAAGTTTAAAGGCAGCGATTACAACTCATAAGCAGCACTTCAACGTTGAAGAGAAAGTCATGACTCTTGGAAAGTAGGTCTCTATTCAAAGAGATGTGACTTCACCTAGATATGCAAATATATAAAGGAAGTCATTTTATTTAAGATACACAAGTATAAATAAATATTATCATCAGCAATAAAATATTGTACGGAAGTTTAAGAATAGAAATATATTATAAATATATAGATGCATAGTATACCTTGCAGAAATTAATTGTTTATAGTAAGTAATTTAATTGCATTTTTTTTTAAGAATAATTAATAGAAAATTCATATAGTCAATTGGATTTAAATTTATTAGAAATAGCTTGCAAATAGGAAGGATAACTGGCCTTTCAAGTTTACAAGAGGTAAAGAATCAACCATTCCTTCATCAAATACACTACCCTAAGATGTAATTCTCGTGGGTTGGGAGGTATATGACTACTCTTGAGCTTGGCGAGGAAGGCAATCTTCATGCTTCTTATCAAGCATGCCGCCCTGAGATGGATGTATGGA
The DNA here is from genome assembly GCF_030272615.1 of Cryptomeria japonica. NCBI lineage: Eukaryota > Viridiplantae > Streptophyta > Pinopsida > Cupressales > Cupressaceae > Cryptomeria > Cryptomeria japonica. The sequence continues at coordinate 732,165,426 of NC_081414.1, forward strand.
AGATCCCAACATGCTCATGGGTTAAGAGGCAAGTGAGTGCTCCTGGGCTTGAGGGATGCAAATGAGTGCTCCTACACTTGAGGGACTTTCAAGTATTCTACATGCAACCCTCATGGGCTGAGAGGCATATGATTGCTCCTAGGCTTGAGGGTCCTCCCAAGTACACCATCTTGAGATGGATGGGCAAGGATCGACCCATGCTCTCGCAATACAAGGACAACCATCCTTGAGATTGAGGTTTGCAAATATTTCTAACAAATTTCTAATATAGTTACTACAAGAATATGCCTTGGAATAACTATTAATGCTATTAATATAAATTGAATTAAATATGGATGATGTCGATATGTACACGTATGTTATCATGAAATCTTGATATTTATGTTAATGCTTTAGATGTTATCATATGTTCTTATTTCTTAATGATTGATATTGTTGTAGGACCTAAGCCAAGACTATTTTTAATTATCTTCTTAGACTTAAATGGAAATTGTTATCCTAGGGCAAAAATAGGAAGACCCCAAGAAGGGACGTTATAGCTACAATTGCCTCTTCAAGTTGGTGAAGTTTTATTTCATATTTTTCCATCTTCTAATAGGTTTTCCATGTTACTAGAAAGGCCTTCGTTACAATAATTAATGCGGTTCCTTCTATGTACATCAATATTTCAAGTAAAGTATGAGATAGAATTTTGAGAGTAGGGATTGATGCATATGTACCTATTTTTTTAAGTCAAGTCATTTCACATTTAATAATTATATAGAAACTCTAACTGAAGTTATTTGTGATCATAAGGACAAGGACCCTTAAATGGCAAATCTTGGTGAAGTTTCTGAGCATGAGCACAAAGATCAATTCAAAAGTTATATAATATGTATTATAAAAAAGGAATTAGGAAAAAATTCAAAAATAAGATAAGGGGCATATAAATCCATCTTCATTGCCTCAAGACTTCTCTGGAATAAAGATTAACCTACAATTCTTGTCCTAAAAGAAGCAAAAGTAAGCTATTTATCACCCTTCATATATAAATATACAAAGCGAATAAGAATTCATCCCTATCCACAAATGAACAAGAAGGTAAGATTTAGAGCTTTCATGCTCTAAATCTTAAAAGTGGAAGAGCAATGGGTAATTAAAGTTGCCCAACCCATTCCTCACATAGTTACACATCATATTGATCTTCAATTACTTAAGAATTGTTACAAACCACACTATTGGGATGAAAAGAAATTATTTAAATATGATACTTTGAATAATTAAATTGGTTGAGATTTAGAGCCTTCATGCTCTACATATTTATAATTACATCATTTAGGTGGTGTCTTCCACTTGGAATGGCACATCTCCTTTGAGGTATAGGCCACTATTCTACTATGTTGATGAGATATACTTCAATGATTAGTCTATATGATTTCAAAGCTTATAATTATTCTTGTTGATCAAATGTTTTACTGATCTGATATTTTCCTATGCTGCTTATTGATCCTTCATGATTGCCATTCTCAGACTTTGATCCTCCATGATAAGCCATATGATTTCAATACTTGCAATTATTCTTGTTGATCATATGCTTTACTACCACAATATTTTTCTATGATATTTAATTGATCCTCCATGATTGCCATGCTTATTCACATTAGACATAATTTACAAATCATTTTATGTTACTACATTTTAGGATGATAATATTTCCCTAAAAGTGTTTTTTAAGAAATAAATATCTCACAATTATATGTTCTTATGTAATCCATATTTAGCATTCAAAGTACTTCTATCTTACTAAATTTTGGATTGACATTATATATGTTATCATGATCATACATATAAGAGCACTAAATTTCTTTTCTTTTAATTGTGGTTATGACAACCATCACACAATTGAATTTAACTTAAAAATTCTTGAACAACTCTTTATGTATTTGAAAATTTTAACTTACATACAATTTTCAATCTAATTTAAATCTATATTACTTGACATTATATTAACCCCTATACATAATGTTAAAGAAACATTTAGAAATTCAACTGTTTCTTAAAAAAACCACTCCATAATAAAATGGAAGAATAAATGTCATCTAGAATAGAAGAATAAATGTCATCTAGTATAGAAAAGCACAGAGAGAGAGAGAGGGGTCCGTTACTTACCCTCCAGTCAAATCCATGGACCACCCGGAGCGCGAACAGATCTTTTCAAGGGCATCCTTCCATCCGTCGATCTCTTCTCTTGGGTATCGAACTGAATGCCCATAAAGTTTTAGGCATGGACAAATCTGTTGAAGACCATACTTCCACCACTCAATCTCTTCTCTTTGGATTTGATCGGAATGGCTATAATGTTTTACAAATACTTGCTTCTACGGACTGGAGTTGCCTAGAGGATATCTAACGTGAGTTGGACCCACGCAATAAAAGAGAGGAATGATGAAACCCTTGGTCTTCACCATTGTGGCCGCCTCATTGAGACACCATGTAGACTCAGCATAGCCTCTCGAAAATACAGGGATGAGTACAGCGCTGCTCTCAATTGCTCTTTCCAAGCTCGGCCAAATCAGATCTCCCTTTTCCAATTTGTCGTCGTCCTTGTAAACATGGAGTCCGGCAGCAGTGAGAGCTTGATAGAGATGATCCACCAGATTCTTTCTCACATCTTCTCCCCTGAAACTCAGAAACACATGGTATTCCTTATCGCTTTGAAAAGGAATTTTGGTTGTGGGAGGGGCGTATTCTTCCATCTTGTTAAGAGTTGCAACTGAAAAGAATTGCAGGAGGATTGAACCCAAACACTCCTGTCACAGAACTTGAACTCCTCTCACAGAACTCTCTAATGTACAAAGCCAACAGAAGCTGTACATGTAAAAAAGAGATTCCCAACTTTACAGCTGTTTCCAATTCAATAGCGTCTAGTTTTTATTATTATTATATATCGCACCAGTCATGTTAACATCTTGTCATATACTGCGAGTGACAAAAGTTGTGAATTCATTTAGTGGCCGGCAATATCTTTAAAGAAAATATATTGTCACTCGTTCAGTGAGGGCAATGTCTTATTTCTTCACATGCTCAAGGATGTGTCTATTTTGGCTCCAAAAGTGACCTGACATACCAATGACATGCATCGACATACATGTTTAAGACATGCATACCATGCCAATTTGGCGCACGCACCGAACCCAGGGAAAATGACGTGGAGTTGCTTGGATTCGGCTGTTTCAAACGTCGAGGCCCACGTGAAACTACGTGGACATGTCGGAGGACGGCAAATCGTGGGCCGCGGCTCGCGCCAATGTGTTGTGCGTAACACGCACATTAAAAGCCATAGAAAACAAACATCTGGCGGCAAGTGTTGATGACAGCATTCGGATGCCAAAATGGCGGGAAAAAGAGGGTGCGGGCTTCTAAACCGCTACTGACAGGTGGGTCCTTACTCAGTCAATCCGTCAATCGCAGCCATTCAGTGAAAAATCGACCATGTAGAACGCGCCACTAACACGCGTGTTATAAAAACCGTAGTACGCCCTGTATTGTTTCAGCAGAAAACCGACGCCATTTTATGCGGCCTCATGTGGAAAAAATCATAGTCGTTCATTGAAAAATGGACGATGTAGAACCTACGCGTGTTAAGTGAACCATACGACGCGTCCTCTCGCCATTTTCTACGTGTTGTGGAAAAAAGGAAGAATAAAGGGACTAATGCGCGATTAAAGAAAGTGTCCAAAGCCCTCATTGTTGAAGTGTTTTGCTGTTTTTTAAGGCAAAGAAGGGTTTCAAGAAGGAGGCAGCAAGGACTTACTTTTCAAGGGCAGTCTGCGTTCATTTGTGAAGGTTAACAGGTATGTTGAGTAGCCATTTTTTCTAGTTGTATACAGTTGGAAAATTTGCATGTTTTATTGTTTTGTTGAGTAGCCGTTCTTTTAGATTTGTATACGTAGTGCGAAAATTTTATTGTTTTGTTTTGCTTTGGTTATTCTTGTTTTGCTGTAACTTGAAATTATTCACGTTAGGGTTAGATATAGGGTTGGACGCATGTTTGCTGGTTGCAAAAAGCCGTTGTAAAACGCGTATTAGTATCTGTGTACTGCCTTTTTGGTGGGTGTTTGGTGTCTGTTAGTATCTCTGTACTGTCGTTTTGGTCTGTCATTTCTGTTGCACTTTTCGGTATGAGTCTTACCGATAGCCTCATCAGTTATCGGCAAGACAATATTTTGCTTTTGCCGCTTCTCCGATGTAACCGTCGTTGCCTTATTAATTTAATCAGCGAGAGTAAGCCGATAGGTCCGACCTTGGATTTCCATGCATTGTTATCGGTTATGTCGCTTCTCTGATGGATTTCCATGCGTTGTTAGTCGCACAATAGTCGCGGCCTTGCCGACTCTGTCGTACGCACTGAGTAACACGCGATTACACGTGTTAGTCCTTGGGTGATTAACAATTAACAGTAATATTGAAATTATCTTCAAATGATTCAAATGAATATGTAGAAATACCCATATAAATTTGTAGTTAATTTTACACAAGGTTTTTGTCTTCTTTTTTTAATGTGATTTACTATTTATTGCATAAAATAGTCTAAAATAACAAAAAAAAGTTTGTTTTGGAGCTATGGCCGAACGCGTAACCTATTTTGCAATTAACGGCTGCGATTGAGTAACCTATCGCTAACACGTTGTTTTTAGTCCCTCTTTCCCTCCCGATAGCCGAAACATAGTCCAATATGTCCCATCGGGTATCGACATAGTTCAATTTATGTCCCTCCAATGCCTTGATGATCTCAATATACCAGTCCGCATTGTGACTAAGACCCCGCGTTATCGGCATAAATCACCCCGAAGAACTCCTAGCAACTCTCCATCCGCCTTAATAGTCCTATCGGGACTCGGCATAGCATAAAATTTCTTCTTCCAATGTCCCGATGAGTCCTAATGCATGTTTACTTTATCAGTATAATTTACACCGATATCCTCGCAGGTGCTTTTATCTTCATCGGGGGTCGGAATAGCCTTTTTCTATTCCTCCCAAAGTCCCGATCAGTCTTCGATGCACTTTTAGGCTTTATGCTTCTGAGTTTGTTTTATCGGTATAGGTAATACTGATGGTTCTGCCTTCCCGATTCTCCATGTCATCGAGGATCGATATAACTATTTTTGCACTATCCCGATATGGTAAATTTGAAAAACCCTAAACCTTCAAATAGATAGTATGGATTGACTAACACACGTGTGAGTCTCACGTTTTACACCGTCGATTTTGCAGTTAACGGTTGCGATTGTCTAACCTCTCACTAACACATTGTACAATAGGTCTGTTTTGGAGCTAGAATCGTCGTCCCTTCCAGGAAAGATGGTTGAAGCTATTCTGGCTCCAAAACAAACCTTTTGGACAGCATGTTAGCGACAGGTTAGTTAATTGCAACCGTTTATTACAAAATCAACGGTGTAACACGCACGACTAACATGACTGTTAGTCAATATGTAGTCCGCTTTGGAGCGGGAGCACCTATTGTACAGCTTGTTAGTGTTGTGTTAGTCAATTGTTGCCCGTTCATTGCAAAATCGACGGTGTAAAACGTGCGACTAATAGGCGTGTTAGTCATTGCGTACTACTATTTTGGAGCGGTCATGGGCGAAAGTGCATAATGCGTCTTGTTAATCGAAGAAACTTTTGATTAGCTGTGTGCATCATATGGAAATGTGTAAGTGTACAAAAACATCCACAGACTATTGTGCAGAAACTTAGATTGTAGAATAACATGGAACATGTGGTAGATGAACTTAGTTATTAGAAAGCACTAAAAAATTAAGGCATAGGTTGATAAAAATTGAAATAATTTATAGACGTTGTTGTTAGTCTAACATATTTGCATGTCCATTTTGGAATAACAGGTATCTCGATTTCAAATATGAAGGCCAACTTTTCATTAGAAACAAGCAAAACACAGGTCGCATTTTGGGGACAAATAAGCGATGATAGGTTGATGAACTTGTTTATCTATGAAGACACCGCATTCCTGTCCGCGATGAAGTTGATCCTTGGGCCTGAGTACGTAGAAGGTGGATGGAAGTATAGAACGAATACGGACATAGTGTCTCTGTTTATGGCATGGTGTCTGGAGCTCCGACCTGTTCTGAAAGTTAGAGAAATCATGAACAGGTGTGTGAAGAAGGAATGGCTAGGCGGAATGGAAGCTTTATTAGGATTGGCACGAGACATGGACGACTTTGAAAGTGTGGGCGGAGTGTGGATTCGCGTGAGTGAATTTAGTCCTCCCTTGCGACCGTTCTTGCTCTGGAGTGCGACATTTGATAAAGAGGCTAGAAGAAGTGTAGCATAGGCTGGGATGTATGGTATTGTGCAATACTTTGAGATGGTCGATGTCTGGGAAGCGCGTGTGGAGATGGCAAAATGGGGACCTTGGTCGGAATATAGAGCACTTGTGCAACGAACGGTTCCTGCACGCACAAAATGAGGGGGTCGACCTTGTGGAAGAACAACTAAGAAGGGTCGTGTGTTGCAGTTTGGTGAAGGCTCCAATAGAGAGACAAAAATTAACCAAGTTAGGAACATGGAAGTGCTAGACATGGAAGAGGGCACGGTCACTGTTCACGTGGTGTAGCGAGATGGCACGTATAACCTTTTTTGAAGCAAGGACTGTGTTTTTTTTTTTAAATGTTTTTGAATATGTTATGTATGGACCGTTATGTATACCGTCCACCGACTTCGATGGTCTAGTCGTCTAGCCATCGAGGTTTATCTTTTAGAATGTAAACATTTTGAGAATTAATATAAAATATAGCTTTACCAGACAAATAAAAACTTTGTTGACACCAACTGGTACTCTTATCTTCTCTGTTTTGAAATTGTTGTTAACATTTTATTATATATGGTGGAAAAACAAATGTTTTTCATTGTATGTGCATGAAATTGTTGTATAACATCAAAGTCAAGCATTTCAATATATATGACTACAAATAAAATTAAATTCTTGTAGCACAATTGAGTTTCTATTCTGGTCATTTTGGTCATTCTCAGAGCATTTTATATGCCATTTTGCTCATAACCAATACTTCATCGATTGCCCAACCACCGATTTGCTAAAAAAATGCATAGTTTCTCAAAAAGTCGTAAAAAGTTGTCAAGCAACAATGACAACTTTTGGTCAAATGTGCATTTTTGCCTTTTATGCATTTTTACTTATACTGAACCTCCTAGCATGACTTCCTAAGATTAAACCGATATGCCTAATGAGGCTTCAGAAGTCGTTTTAGATCATAATGCAAATTTATGCTATTTTGGGCTTACAAGGGGTCATAGGCCAGATTTGACAAAAGTAACAACCTAGGGGACAATCATCCTTGAAATGACTATCAAACATACATGTGGAGCTCTGAGTATTCCATTATTCAAACACCTAATCTAAAATATGGACCATCAGCTCAAAATGTGGAAAATGCATAAAAAATGGTAAATAGTTTCCTAACACCTCACTTGGTATGATGAATCTCCTTAGCATGGTCTTAATTTCCCTTTCCCTATCTCTTCCATTTGGTCGAACAAGTTGTTGGTGCCCAAAACCACAGATTGGAAAACAAAAAGACTCGCCAGACCCTGAAGTAGTGCAATCGGCCTTGGGCAACAAACAGGGATGGTCGAAGACCAATTCCCTCTGCACTTTACACTCCACTAAACCCAGGTGGGTGTGCCTCTTCCTCTCAAGCACAAAAGAGGTTATTTATAGTGGATTTAAACTTTACTAAGACGGTTCTTTGCAAGATAATTTCCTGCTATTGCTGACTGTTTTTATTTGAATGCTTTTAAAAATTGAAAACTGAATGAAAAGATAATTGTGTACAAAGATTGTTATATTTTGGAAGTAAAATGGTTTCACGACATTCGAGATATGTGCTATAGAATAATTCTAAAGGTTTCAGAAGAATACTTCTCTCTTAAGGACTTAATGCATATTAAATCAAGATCTCAAAGAATTAACAACAGAGCAGTGCCTCTATCTCAAAATATAATGATACTTTGTGGACAGATAACATTATCAACTCAAGAGACAATATGAATAATCACTTAATGGTTCAGTATGTCTCACATAAACAATAAGAACCCAATCTCACATTTAATGTAACAGAATGTGATTCACATTACAGCAAATTCTTAAACAAATTTATGAAGAGGACAAAGCATGTTTCATCAACAAAGAAAGTAATCAGTACATTTGAAGTAGAAACAGTAAATCTTGTATATTAATGTCTGAGAAATGATAGTACATAGAAGCTACACTTGGAGATACTTCATTGCAATTTCCTTACACAAAATGACATTTCTGCTTCCTATAAAATTTCATAATACATATGACTTTCTTTCCTTACAGCAATGATGTTCCAAACCCCCCCCCAAAAAAAAAACTCCCTTTGTTACGCAAGATGACTCAATACAAATACAAATGCTGAAAGACAGGAATGAAAGGACACACCCTTTCATTATCTTAACAGCTAACTAAACAGAAATTAAAATGCCTAACCAAGATATCAATTACATTACATAAACTAAAACACCACACTACGACTTTCGATCCAATCGTCATCCACATTTTTTAATATGCCCCAAGTAGGCCGGATCCTTATATGTTGTAGCGTTGAAGATGCCATCCTTGGCTGCATTCTCAATTGCATAAATTTTTTCCAATTGATCGGTCGTGTCATTCATGTCAAGGACATCTGCTCTGGTGATGGCTTGGGCTGCATTAAGCATAGACTTGCACTCAGAGATCCATACGGTTTTGTCTTTGATCACACCTGCATCATCTACCAGACTGGGAACCCCATGCTCAACAATCTGCTGGCATTCATCAAATTCAGACTTCAATGCCTCTGTAACTCCATCATGTGTAACAAGCAGACCCTGCAGCTTCTTTTTTTCTTTCTCTTTGGTCATTGCATCTTGTAACATCATGTCGAGTCTATCTCAAATTCTGGTGTGTGAAATCATATTGTCCATGTTCCTCTGATATTCACCCTAGAATTCGTTCAATGCTTTCTCCATATTGTCATACCTCCTACTTAGCAACACGCAAGCGGTATCGGCCCTAATGCTCTTCATCTATTTTTTCAACTTGTTATGTTCATAAGATAGCTTTTCAAATTTTTTCTTCCATTCGCCTCCTGAATCTATAATTTGGGGAACAGGGTGCCCACTCCTCTTAAGGGTCTCTTCATACAAAGCCTTATACTTATTCTTCTCTGCTATCTCATGTTTCATTTGGACCTTATTAAATTTTGAAATATTGATACCCATGTCAGTTGTGACTATAGAATCTACTTCTCCAACCTTCAAGGTCATCATGTGACCAAAAACTTTATCTACATCAATGATTTTTGGCCTCTTATTAGGAGGATATAAGGCCCACAATAACATTTCTTCCTCCTTTGGATCATATCTTGATCCAATAAAAATATCTTGCACTCCTTGGATGTTTAACTTCATATCCTTATTATTTGAATGTAACAAAGAATCAAAAATAAATGAAGCACTCAGGTCCCATCCTGGAAACACAATTATTCCTGCCTCTACTAGCAATTGCTTGCCCCTTTGCGGGGTCATAGTCTCAACTTTTGTGTCAATGTCTTTCTTCAACCTCATCATCATTTCTGCTTCATTATCAAGGGTCACATTTGGCACTGCTTCCCTCGATTTCTTACCCTTGAAGTGGTACAGGAATGATTTGAATTCCTTAGACTTAATGAAGTGATCATCAGATACAAAAGAAACATGTTCTGTCATTCTTTCATCTGTCTCTGCATTTAGAGCAATAATAAGCCTATCCTCTGCCTCCAAATCCTTCTCCTTCTTAGGGGCACGGAGCTTGGAGACTACTTCATTTTCCCCTGAATCACTTTGGGTTGTTTCTCCCTCCATGTTTTCTAGTCTCTACCTTCTTTCCTCTAGCTTCTTCTCCAAGGTCTCCATAACTCCTGCAAGCTCTTCCACCTCCTTATTCCTGCACATGTCTTCAAATTCAACCTCCTCATGGAGGTAGTCTCCCAGATCCTATCTTTTCCTGCTTGAATGGATGTAACCCTCAGGATCATAGCGTGCTCTAGATACGTGTCGAAACAAATTGTATTCATCCACCAGCTTCATGTCAATGGCCTCGTATGCCCTAGTTGATACAATTTTAAAAGCCTGAAAGTGAGGTGTGCCAGGGAGGAAAGCTTGGTTGTGTGCTCCTCCGAAATGTTTGGCATTAGACACACTTAACTGCCTTACAATTTCCAAGAAGGCAATCTTGTTTGGTGCAGGCTTAGGGAGAACATATGGATAACCCTCAAATCCATAGCATCGAACAAAAGTGAAGTTTTAGCACGAGTACCAATCACCCCAGTTGTGATTGACCCTAGTTGTGATTGACATTTGGATTTTGGTGCTCATGAGGCCTAAGAAACTTCTTAACCTCCTCCGAAAATGATCCTTGTCGAGGCTCACCAAAGAGCAAGAAAACTGGTTTGACAAAGAATTCCTCAAATTTGAGGTAATGAGAACTCACAAACCTGTAATCCCAAAGGGAAACCCATAATTGCACGGGTTGCTCCTTTCCATCTTTCCCAACTGTATTCACATTCAATTCTTTCGGCCATGACCCTCTAAGTCTCCCATAAAATAAAATGATGTGCATTAACAGTGAGTAGTGCTTGAAATATTTGTCTAGATTGTCTTTCAGGTTTAAGAAACCTTCATGCAATCTGTCCACCAGGTAAGAAGCGAAGTCAAATGCCCTAGGCTCATGCCTCTGAACTTCTGCTACTAGAACAAGTGGTCCTATGTTTGCCACATCAGGAGCTTCAACTCCTCCCACCTGACCACAAGCCATATATGTATATTGCAGATAGATCTTAAAAATAGTCATGTCATATGGAGGACCTTCTTCCTCTATTAGCCTCCCCTTCTCTGCTTTATGGATAGCGAGGTTCCAGCCCTGGTATGTAGTGTCCATCTTTCTGTACTCTTCTTTCAAATCTACAGAAGATAAAGGCAATTCTGCCTCCAAATCCACTGCAAAAACTTCCTGAATTGTAGCCTTTGCAAAATGCACTAGAGCGGTCCCATTAGGCAACATAATGCATCGCTTGTTTGCATTATGATTTCTTACTAAAAGCTTCAACAAATCAATATTCACAAACACATTGGGTACTGCAAGTTTACCGAGACCCGTTTTCCATGGTTCGAAATTGGCATGGGTTTATCCTTGCGGAAGTAATGGAAAAGGAACAACTCATGCCCTCGCACTGTGGTGAATATATCCCCAATCCCTCTGTATCTATCTTCTAACTTCTCGTGGATAGGCAAATTTGTCTTAGCTCTGTGTGACCTAGCTCCTGGAGATCCCATTTGGTCTATCATGTCCTGATTCAACTTTCTACCTGGTTTCTTTGTTGCGGTACTCGATACTTCGGCAGCTTTCCGCTTCCCTTTTGAGCTTGACCCCTCCATTTCTGCAAATTCTTTCACTCTATAGTCAGTAACTCAGAAATTATCTCAGTAAGCACTTAATATCTTTCTGCAATTACTTCATGAGAAATGTTGCTTTGCAATACCGGCTATTTGGGACAAATTTGCAATCTTTGTAATTGATTATTGCAATCTTTGACAGATTTGCTTCGTGCGGCAACGAATGTACTCAATTTATGCATTTAATGGAAACTGTTGTCACCGTCAGTTCTTCTCATTACGAAAACCAACGGCTAATCGACGATACTCCTCCTGATGATTCAAATGTTTGGCGTCGGTTGTTATTACTTTACCACTTTTTGCTTTCTGATCAGAACAAACTACCCCGACCCACTTATCGGGTCTCGGAATACCTATTTTTTATTTATCCCGATTGTTCATTTCATCGTGATGGGCATCACTTCAGTCTCCTCCTTGCCTTTTGTTTTAATGCTCCATCGACATAACTCTCTCTGATGTATTCGCCTTTGGTTTCTTTTTACTTGAGTCATCTGGTGTGGGCATAGTTTATTTCTTGTCCCTCCGATACTCCGATGATCTCAATATACCAACAACTAAGACCACCGCATTATCGGCACAACTTATCTCGACGAACTCCTTGTTATTACTATTTTGACTTTTGGGTGATTTTGTTCCATAGTCTACTAAAATCTGCAAAATTGTGCTTAGCACTTCATCTTGCCTGGACGCGGCTATTCTTGCTCCAAAACAGACCTGTAGTACAGTGTGTTAGTGAGAGGTTTGTCAATCACAACTGTCAACTGCAAAATTGACGGTGTAAAACGCACAACTAACATGCGTGTTAGTAAATCCATACTATCTATCTGAAGGTTTAGGGTTTTTGAAATTTACCCTTTTTATGTCTTGGAATCCTTGTGTTCTATTTCTCTGTTACTTTTCCACTTAAGTGGAAGGGTCGATCCGTCATGAAGGAAGGGGTCCCCCCTTTACCTTTACTTTTTGCCTTAGGCGGGTCTCTATTAATGTTTTATTTTGCACCCTTTTCCTAAGTTTTTAGTTCTTTGTCGGGTCCCGTAAAAACCATGCAAGTTATGGTAGATCCGACTCTGTGCGTAAATTCGAAAAGGAAAATAGCCCAAACTTTACCTTTCGCGAAGCCGCGAAAAGAGTGGCAGGCCCGACTGGTGGGTTAAAGAATGAAGGTTAACGGACGATATCTTCCGATTGATCCAACGACCCGCGTTGTTTCGTAAAGGAAAGATGCTTGGAGTTTATCTTTCACGAAGTAGCGAAAGGGAAGTGGGCCCAGCGTGAGGATGACGTGGAAAGTAAAGAAGGTGCATCTTTGAAAAGGATCCGACGGTCTGCGTTATTTCGGTGGGTGAAATAGCGTGGAGTTTATCTTTCATGAAGCAACGAAATGATGGTGGGCCTGACAGATTAGACTAGTCCTGGTTTAAAAAAAAAATGGCCATATCGGAGTGTTTATGGTGAAAATGGATAACAATAATAACGACATTGAAAGGCTAAATGAATTCAACCACAAAACCCTAGCCTAACAACAACAAAGATCCACCATAACATATGAAGATTACCTAAGACAATGCAAATCAAACGAAATCACAAAGATTATACCATCACATGTCTAATAGGGTTTGGATCTCCATTCTTTCTATCTCCATTGATATTGTTTGATGTATTTGCTATCAGATTTTATGTGCACAAGAGCTCAACAAAGAACGGAATGTGGTTGCAAGTAGGATTGCATATGCCAAGTAGTCAATTGATCAAGTAGTTAAGTCCTTAGGATGATTGATTAGATTGATTAGAATGATTGATTAAGGTTTGATAATGAGGAAGCATCTCCTTATATAGAAGACACTATATGAAATGGAGGGATAAGATTGAGAGGTGTAAAAGGAGGTCAACTATGATTAAAGGGTAGGTAGAGGAAATAATAAAATAATGAAAGGGGGTAGGTAGTGTAGGAATTAAGAGATGAATGACCTGTGTCATGGGTAGAAAAGGCTAATGAATTAATTAAATAAAGATTTATTTAATTAATAGAAGAAGTGGGATCATTTAAGATATTTATTTAATTTAGGAAAAGGATAATTTAAATAAATAAATGTATTTATTTAAATGAGAAATAAGGCTAGAAGAGGATAACTGAATTAATTAAATAAATAAAGATTTATTTAATTAATAGAAGAATTAAGCTTAGATAATTAAATAAATAAAATATTTATTTAATTAGACTAGACAATTTTGGGTGTCTACACCGAGAAAAAGATCATATCAGGATAGTGCAAAAATAGTTAGATCGATCCCTAATGACATGGAGAATCGGGAAGGCGGAACCATCGGTATTACCTATACCGATAAAACAAACTCGGAAGCATAAAGCATAAAAGTGCATCGGAGACTGATCGGGACTTCGGGAGGAATAGAAAAAGGCTATTCTGACCGCTGATGAAGATAAAAGCACTTGCGGGGATATCGGTGTAAATTATATCGATAAAGTAAACATGCATTATGACTCATCAGGACGTCGGAAGAAGAAATTTTATGCTATGTTGAGTCCTGATAGGACTATTAAGGCGGATGGAGAGTTGCTAGGAGTTCTTCGAGGTGATTTATGTCGATAACGCAAGGGTCTTAGTCACAATGCGGACTGGTATATTGAGATCATTGGGGCATTGGAGGGACATAAATTGAACTATGTCGATACCCGATGGGACATATCGGCCTATGTTTCAGCTATCGGGAGCGGTCTCGGTCTACTATACCAATACCTGGTCAGTAATGAGTAACACGTGTGTTAGTCGCACGTTTTACATCGTCAATTCTGTAGTTAGTGGTTGCAATTGACTAACCTGTCGCTAAGACACTGTATGAAATGCCCATTGGGGCCGAATACCATCCAAGGTATTCAGACAGCTCCAAAATAGACCTTTCGTACACCGTGTTAGTGACAGGTTAGTCAACCGTAGCCGCGCGTTACCGACAGGTTAGACAATCGCAAAATGTTGGTCACAATATGGATGGTGTAAAACAGACTACTAACACGCGTTTTAGTCATGGGGAGTTCGGGAGGATTAGAAAAATGCAACTTCGACCCATGATTAAGATAAAACCACCTGCGGGGATATCGGTGAAAGTTATACCGATAAAGTAATCCTTTAGGGCTAAAGTTATTCTGGCTCCAAAACAGACCTTTCGTGCAGTGTGGTAGCGACGGGTTAGTCAATCACAGTCGTTTATTGCAAAATCGACGGTGTAAAATGCGTGACTAACACGCATGTTGGTCAATCTGTACAATGATTTTGCATAACAGTTTGAAGCTAACAGAGATATTGAAGCAATATTAAAGTACAGAAAAGGCAAAACTAACAACTATAGATCAATACTTCATGTGACAGAAAATTTGTATTTGAATACATCAATACTTAACAAACATTGTGTTAAAAAATTGGCAGCAGTGTGTAAGAAGCATTGGTTCTTTACAAATTGTAATATCCACCAGCCATCCCTCATTAGTACATGTAGATGAAAATGACATCTTTAAACATAAAAATATTGGCTACAAAATGACCATCGAAGGCGCTCCATGCACCTACAATGGTGACACTCTCTCCTATTTACCATGACAAGATGTTTTATAACTTATCTGGTAACTACCTAAAATAGTGCTACTGCTAATTTTACAAAATTAATCCTACTGTCTGCAATAGGGTCATAGAAGTGTAGCGAGTGACATATGCAAAATAGGAAATTGTAGATAAACAACAAAAATAACTCCCAATGTATTGGAGTATGACACCCATGTTCTCTCCAATCTCCATTACTTTGACAGTGGTTGGTGCTGAGAGCCAATTATCATCGGAGTTTAGTAGTCTGCAGAAGGGATCCAAATTCCCATTCCTCACCCCCACCCTAAACACCTCCCATGCCTCCTGGATGAAGTTCTCCCTCCTTTCCCATGCTACCCTTTTTTGGGCAATTTCCTCGTCTTCAGTGTTTGACTCCTCCAATTTAGAGGAGATGTAGTTGGTGTGGTTAAAATAGATGTGGAGGGTGCTTACCCAACAATCAGAATCCAACTCTAGAATGGCATTTCCCAGGGCCTGCCCATCAGACGGGCAGATAAAGCCATCGATCCTCTGTATGGTCGCTTCCTTTGAATCAAATATGTCAACCATAGGGCAAATGACAGCCTCATAAACAAACCCATCACACCAATGTCGATTAGCACCCAATATACCATTAGCCACCCGCCATACAGCATTCCAGAGCACATCGTTTTCTTGAAATAGCCGACTGCATTGGGCTTGGATCGATTCCTCTCTACACAGGAAACTGACACCAAAATGATTCAACATCGGTTCAGATCGAGACTTCCAGGCTTAAGACTGCAATCTAAACCATTCCTTATATAAAGTTTCAAAATTTCTAGAGAATTCTAGAGACCGACCAGAAGAGGCCCGAATTCCAATCAAGGTTCATCCGAACAACATATCTTTACTATTATGAGAACTAGCCGTCAAGTTCCCTGCTCCTATGTACTTTATCTAACCGACCTGATGCGAATCTGCCAAAGCACATGAAAAAACACATAGGTCTCCGGTTTGTCCTTCCACTAAGGTATGGCTGGCCTACATCTAGCTAAAATGAAGCTCCAGATGAAACCACATTGGCAAGCCAAAGGAGGATTATCGGCATCACTTATACCGATGAAACAGAGCGTGGATTCATTGGAGCACAGTAAAAAATAGTCAACTTGGTGTGCACTTTTTGAAAGATCGTTCCATCAAGATAGCTTGTTCCGATGAGGAAGTAGGCAGTTGCTTTCTATCGGCTTGCATCGGCTTATCGGCAAAGCATATAGATTGCTATATCCATGACCTATGAAACCATCAGTATAACTTGTAATGAGATGGCCAAGCTTATAACATAGTATCGGGAGATCAGAAGTAATAAGAAAGTTTTATACCCAATGACTAAAGGAAACTGAAGGCGAGCCCATCGGAAAGAAGATTCATATCGGAGTAGTGCAAAAATTGGTAGACCGATCCCCGATGATATGGAGAATCGGAAGTCCGAGACATCGGTATTACCTATATCGATAAAAGAACTCGGAAGCATATAACACAAAAGTGCATCGGGAATTCATCGAGATTTCGGGAGGAATAAAAAAGGGCTATTCCAACCCCCGATGAAGATAGAAGCATTGGCTGGAGTATCAGTGTTAGTTATACCGATAAAGAGAGCATCAAATGAGGATTCATGGGGACGTCAGAAGAAGAACTTTTATGTTATGCGGAGACTCGATAGGACCATGGTAAGTGCGAGGAGTGTTGTTCTCAAATTCTAATTCCTTCCTATTCCTCCCTGTAAGAAAATTTAATAACTTTGTTTGTTGCTAAAGAGGACATGAAGAAAATAGAATTCCAGCCTAACATATAACAAGGTTTCAACAAAACCTTCTACACTTCGAACTTATCCAAAGCTTAGGTGGGTATACCTTTTGTGAATACTTTCACACTTTTAAATTGAGATCCACAGTAAACTAATGGTAAAAACCTATGGACTTCATCACCTCGATAAAACTGAAACATTAAAGAAAACTTATGCTCATTTTCAGTATTTGATCCCAAGAAAGAATGAATGCAAAGAACTAATGAATGCACACCAGAAGACAAAGAAGATTTAGGGTTGAAACTTTGATCTGTATATTTATATTCATTTTGAGAATTTTACATGACTCAATGTAATTCCAGAGAGAACCAGAAACACCGTAGATATATTTCAGCTGAGTTTGTTTACAAATTCTTGTGATGATTTTTTCTAAGTCCTGGTATCCATTTATAACAATATGGTTGCAAACAAGCTTCGAACTTTCCTAGGAAAAGTTTGTTACAACCATGATTCCCGCTGAAAAAGGAAAGAAAAATACAATCATTTTATATCCTAATGGCCTTTTAAGTTTGTTGTTCCACTGCAGCATCTTCTAACTGTTGTGGGACTTCCTCTTCTTGTACTACATATTTGTTTTTCCACTCTTCGAACACGCCATCACTTGGCCAGGAGAAGCTAACAATCTTCTTTTTCATCTTATTTAGCCTTTTCCATGTGATTCTCAATTTCCCAACCTCTGTCTGTAGAA
The DNA here is from genome assembly GCF_030272615.1 of Cryptomeria japonica. Lineage (NCBI taxonomy): Eukaryota > Viridiplantae > Streptophyta > Pinopsida > Cupressales > Cupressaceae > Cryptomeria > Cryptomeria japonica. The sequence goes on from NC_081414.1 coordinate 732,183,064, forward strand.
AACCATAATGTGACTTTGCTTTCTCAATCTCCTCAACTGTCTTAATAAATAAAGACATGTCATATGTATTAATGACCTCGTTTACCCTATCTGACAAGTTATACCCCAACTCATCAAGCCATGCCTTTTCCTCTTTCAGCTGATTTGGACCAACAAAACCCCCGGGAAACAACTCATACTTGTGATAAGAATATTCTTTTCTATATATGTGGGCTTTTCTCTTCACACTTGCCCTATCTTCTGCTAGTCCAGTCATCCCTTTTATTAACTCACAAGTGGATTTGATATTGGCATCACCCTTTGCCTCTACATGAGATGAACACATAAGTTCCAACTCCACTCCCCTAGGCATCCACTTATTCAAAATTGGCTCTAAAGTGGCCTTATCTTCTTTCAAGTCACTCAAAATATTCAAAATTCTTTTCATGTAAATGTATACAATAGAGGCTCTAACCGAGTCAACAATTTTCAAAATTGTACCCCTGACCTTTTCTTCATAGTTGCTTCTAAGTAAGGCCTGACCCTGTTTAAACTTTTCCATCTCATCTTCTAAGGTTTCAGTTGCTTCGAAACCAGAGGACAAAGGAGAAGGGGGAAATTCAATGATAGGACTGGTGGGTGGGGGTCTTGCTGGAGAAGATGCAATCATTAAAGTAGATGACTCACCTTTTTGGTACTGCCCTGCCAATTGACTTTATAAACTAGCAATGATGCTATCTCGGTTGGCTATCTCTCCTTTCTGGTACTACCCTGCCAATTGACTTTGTAAACAAAAACATATGCATGAGAAGAGAGTACCACCTAAAAGGTCTGTCTACCTTACCATTTTTAATCCCTATCAGCCCTGCATGGATTGCATTAGTGAGATAAGGTGCATAATCAAAAGTTACTGCCAGAGAGGGGTTTAAGATATGTGCTATCATTAGCATATAGTGAGTTGGCATACTGGTTTGGGCATCTTCCCCAAAAAACTGACAAAGTAACCAATACATGCCTTTAGCCCTCATAGTAAACAAATTCATAGAGAAGGGTTCCATGGTACTAGGGCCTACAACAGTTAACCCTCCTATTTTGACAAAAAATTATTTCAAAGGACCGCTCCTGAGATGATCTCTCTAGACATTGTAGACCTGTGCAAGTGTATCAGAATTGATTGGCTCTAAGTAGTTTGATACCTCACTGAGCTTAAACACCTTCCTAAACTCATCATCGTTAATCTCAATTAAGGCTCCCCCATTCACATTTCTCACACATTTAGCAATAGGGTCATAATTATTTGCAACCTGGGTTAATAAATCTACATCCATAAAAACCCCAGGGACTATGGGCTTTCCCACATCTAATTCCCATAGACTGTTCATTGGAGCAGAGGAATGTCTTTGGCTGAAACCCACCTTGAAAAGTCCCAGCCCTGATATCCCTGTCTGTGAATCTGTCAACCAGTTCCCTTTGTCATACAAACCATCTCCAATTCTCAAACGGGGGGCCTTGGGCACTAATTCTTTGATCTTAGCAGCGACATTTGTGGACATGGTTAATTGTTCCAAGAAATCATCACATATAGCTCTATCTTGATATTTCACTTTCCCTGTGAAATCTCTTCGTGGTGCCATCTTGAATTATAGGTATTTCAATTTAAAACTCAAACAGACCTCTGAGAATTTAAACACCCGATGAAACCAATTCGAACTGTAACTTTCAAAATGAGTGCAAAACTTACTTGTTGCCTAAAGAAATTCACTTTGCGCAATGGTTCCATTGCAAAATTACTTGAATCGATACTAAAATTTCGTTAATGTGAGGCTTAATAGGGCAACAGAGCATTGAATTGTGACATTAATCCACATGCTTCGGCAATCAATTTGCAATTGAATTTAAAAAAAGCTCCAACGGACCACAAAGGAAATCTCACTGTCTTGGCTTTTCGCTATTTCGCGAAGATTAAAACCCGCGCATTCGTTCAATCAGTACTCTCCATGATGACCACTAATCCTTTTCACTAACCGTATGAAGTCCTCACCGCAAATGGTTTTCGCTGTTTTGCAAAGTTTAAAAACCTTGCATCTTCAGGCTGCAAAATAGTGCTCATCATTGGATCTCTTTCGAGATGTAAAACCTTTAAAAACCAGGACTAGTCTAATTTGTCGGGCCCACCATCCTTTTGTTGCTTCGCGAAAGATAAACTCCATGCTATTTTGCCCACTGAAATAATGCAGAACGTCAGATCCTTTTCAAGATGCACCTTCTTTACTTTCCACGTCATCCTCACGTTGGGCCCACTTCCCTTTCGCTGCTTCGTGAAAGATAAACTCTGAGCATCTTTCCTTTACGAAACAACGCGGGCCATTGGATCAACTGGAAGATATCATCCATTAACCTTCATTCTTTAACCCACCAGCCAGGCTTGCCACTCTTTTCGCGGCTTTGCGAAAGGTAAAGTTCGGGCTATTTTCCTTTGCGAATTTACGCACACCGTCGGATCTACCAGAACTTGCATGGTTTTTACGGGACCCAACAAAGAACTAAAAACTTAGGAAAAGGGCACAAAATAAAACATTAATAGAGACCCGCCTAAGGCAAAAAGTAAAGGTAAAGTGGGGACCCCTTCCTTCATGACGGACCGACCCTTCCACTTAAGTGGAAAAGTAACATAGAAATAGAACACGGGGATTCCAAGACATAAAAAGGGTAAATTGCAAAAACCCTAAACCTTCAGAATAGACACAGCCCAGACAGAAATGACAATACGGATTGACTAACACGCGTGTTAGTCTCCTGTTTTACATCGTCGATTTTGCAATAAACGACTACGATTGACTAACCTGTCGCTAACACGCTGTATGAAAGGTCTGTTTTGGAGCCAGAATAGCTTTAGCTCAGACAAATAAGGGATAGTATGGATTGACTAACACGCGTGTTAGTCGCGCGTTTTACACCATGGATTTTGCAGTTAACGGTTGCGATTGACTAACCTCTCACTAACACGTTGTACGCAGGCCTGTTTTGGAGCTAGAATACCCGCGTCTGACCCCTCCTGATAGCCGAAACATAGTTTGATATGTCCCATCGGGTATCGACATAGTTCAATTTATGTCCCTCCAATGTCCCGATGATCTCAATATACCAGTCCGCATTGTGACTAAGTCCCCCACGTTATCAACATAAATCACCCCAAAGAACTCCTAGCAACTCTCCATCCGCCTTAATAGTCCTATTAGGACTCGGCATAGCATAAAATTTCTTCTTCCGATGTCCTGATGAGTCCTAATGCATGTTTACTTTATCGGTATAATTTACACCGATATCCCTGTAGATGCTTTTATCTTCATCGGGGGTCGGAATAGCCTTTTTCTATTCCTCCTGAAGTCTCGATCAGTCTCCGATGCACTTTTATGCTTTATGCTTCCGAGTTTGATTTATCGATTTAGGTAATACTGATGGTTCCGCCTTCTGATTCTCCATGTCATCGGGAATCGATCTAACTATTTTTTGCACTATCCCGATATGGTCTTTTCCTCTGGTGGGCCCGCCTTCGGTTCCCTTCAGTCATTAGGTATAGGGATAGACTTTTCTCGTTACTTCCAATTTGCTGATGCTATAACTCCATGATCCGCATTGCCTTATCGTTACAAGTTACACCAATAGGTTCATAAGTTGCACCTTCTGCCTCATTGAAAAAAGCTACCCCGATGGTATAACTTTTAAGCGCACACCGTGCTGAGTTTTTTTTAAGTGCCTCAATGAATCCGCCCTTTGATTTATCAGTACATGTTATGCCGATAATCTATCTTTTGCTTGCTAGTGCTATTTCATGGAGACTACTTATGCCAATAATTAAAATTTTACAATTTTGAACAAATGAACCATTCACCTTGAACCGATAGAGGTTGTGCCTGTCGATAGAGATCACAGATTTTCTTCACACTGTTTCATCGGTCAGATTTAAACTGATGAGTATGAACAAAGGTCAAGTGAATTGGAGGCATATGTCAAACGGCCTCAGCTACTATAGCTCCAAATCAGACCTGTCGAACACTCAACATATCACTCAACATTCCCTTCAATATGTCGAAGTGATGCTTTTTCATGAAGATACTACAACATATCACCTATACATACAATCCACCACTAAATTCTCTTAAGATGAAACTAAAAGTGTCCACGTATAGCACAAAACTATTTTGTAAAAATATGTGCTAACAAGATGGGCAGGATGAAGGTCTAACAGTAAAGTAGATTTGGTTATTTGTGAGAAGCGACCAATATCATGGCAAACACATTTGACATCAACCAATATCTCAAAACAGTATCACACTGAAGATATAATCACTGTGGCTATTTACTATTTATGATATCTCTTTCTTTCTCCGATATGTGCAGGACGAGAATGGGAAAACACTGGAAATGGCAGGACATTATGGTATTGGAAGTTCAAGATGGTGGTGAAGGTTTGCATCATTTCTGTTCAAGGGATATTCAGTGGACGCCAATTTGTGTCGAAAATGATTCAACAACAGATCTGTGTGCAGCAATTCCACTAGGTAGATTGGATGCATTCATGAGAGGGGAATCATTGCGAGGTGTTGAAACCCAATTCCTCCGAAAGCAACACACTGAGCACGATAGTGCTCTGCACAACATGCATACAACAAAGACGTACAGCCGGTTCGTAGACACATTCTTTCTCTACGTTTAATGACATAATGACTATTGTTGATAATAGGAGATTTGTTTTTTGAAGGTATCGGTGTTCATATGGACTAGCAAACAACAGGAGAAGTCACCAAATAAGAAGCGCTCACAGACATATCAGATAAAAAGAGGTTGTACATGCCACTTCATTGTTAAGGTGTTATATGGTAGGCCAAATGTGGCCATCTTGATATTCAAGCAACCATTACATGTAGACAAGAATGGTGAATCTTATCATGGTGTCAATGATACCAGCAATGAGCTGTGCTCTCAATTTGCACCAAACCTTTCCGATGAATGCAAAGCATATATAGAGAGGTTGTTGCTGATGGATGTGAGCATTGATGCTATTGTGGATAGACATCTTGATGATCCCATTTTTCATGACATGTTGAAGAAGAGAGATTCATTCGTGACACGCAAGGATGTTATCAACACGGCGACGAGGGTCCGTTCTATTCGATCACGAAAGCATGTGCACGATGCCACTAGCATCTTAGAATGGAAAAAATAGGATGAGGCAAATTTCTTTTTTTTCTAGTAGCCACAAGGTGCCGACAAACCTTTCATTATGGGGATACAAACTGCTTGGATGCTTGACATGATGGTATGATTCTTGCATGACTCAATCATCTCAATGGATTCGACATTCGCAACAAACAAATACGGGGTATGTCTCTTCGAACTTAACCTATTTTCATGCAACCCATTTGATTTGTGGATGGTCACGATCTTCCTATTTGTTGTTTAAAATAGTATCAATTGTATTCATGTCTCGTGTTCGATGAGTAGCAATTGGGGGTGCCTGTTGCATGGGCTGTGACATCAAGGAACAAGATCGAGGATATCCAGGTGTGGTTGATGGAGTTGCGGAGACGAGGAAAGGAAAAGAGGCCTGATTGGAGGATCAATGCATTTATCACGGATGATGCAAGTGCAAAGATTCAAGCCATAGAGTAAGTGCAAGAGCGATATTTTGCCTACATGAAATCAAACAGTATGATACGCTGCTTTATGTTTTATTTTAAATGACCATGCTCCCGACTCAGCCCAATTAAACATTTTGTTCATAACAAGACTGTTTTTGAATGTCATGTCATACTTTGTATTTGGCACGTGCATCAAGCATGGTTGAAGAATGTATACAAGTATGCAACGAAGGAAAGAGCAATGGACATTTTTCACCATCTAGGGACGATAATGATGGCAATGCATGAAAGTGAAGAGAGCACTATGGAGGAGCTGCATGCTTTCTTTGCTGAATTTAGTGATCAGCCACGTTTTCTAGAGTACTTCTATAGCACATGGTGTCAAGGAGAAGGCCGTATCGGTGAGTTCGACATTACATTCCAGTGGTGGCTTTATGACTTGTTACCCGTTTTGGTTGTCATTTGGTAGTTGACATCCTACTCCTATTATTAATTTCTTTATTTCAATTTTTTTTTTTTGGCCAGCTATGTGGGCGAAAAACTTCTGGAATTTTGCTCATGCTAACCAGGACACAAATAATGCCATCGAATCATACCATGGTAAATTGAAGTTACTGCACCTAAGAGATGATAAAAAGACATGCTCGAGGAGGATGGACAATTTGTATTTTATACTTGTGTATAAAGTGGAACCATTCTACCAGCATAAGCGAGAATTGTAGCATTTTGGATTTATCAAAAACTATAGGTTGACACATTTGCAAACTAGTATGGAGAGGGCAAAGGCAATTCCTGATGCCGATTGTGTTCCAGACGACACTACTCCTAGATGGTACTGGGTGAAAAGTCAGTCCTCGTGCAACTGGTATGTGGTTAGGAAATTTGGGGATCACTTCTACATCTATGAATATCTGTGGAGTTTGTGAGGAAACATGTGCAAGCATGCGTTGAAGGTTGTTGCAATGATGAACAATTCATTCCATGATTCACGTGTTCCGGGTAAGTGGATGTTCGTGAATGTTGATTTTTGCTAACTTAAAAGATGTGTACTTCACCCTAAGATCTTGTTTCATACAGATCCTATTCATATTTCGACTCCAACATCTGCTAATACTAATGAAAACCCAACACCTGAACCTGTTGTCAATACCATTTCTAATGCACATACAAATTTAGAGGATGTGGACACCGTAATATGGAACGAAACAAATAGAAAGTTAAACATATTGTCGTAAACAATGCCGGCTTCAGGCGATAAACTAACGGCATTTGTAGGCTGTCTGGATAGGTTCATGGTTGATCTTCAGAATGCCGGTGCCATGTCATTTGATTTTAGACCATCTACCGATCCAGCCAATACAACCACCAAACGTATGCGGCCTTGGTTCAGTGCAAGTCAGGTTCGTCGTCGCAATCAGCGGCAACATAGGCATAGTAGTAGGAGTGAGATCTACCATGATGTTCAACAGCCTCTCACCTTTGAGTTTCCCTTTGAGACTTCTAGGAGGAGAAGGGGAAAGAGGCAATTGGACCAAGCATGGGAACTGCATGTCCTTGCCACTGCATCGATTGTCTCTGATACAGGTTGGTACTCTAGTGTCACCTGTAAGTGGTTTCTAAACATGTGAATTATGCACGCGTTTATTTAGTCATTGTGTCTTGTAGTTGGTGAAAGTGATACACACTTATCTGTGACAATGTTTGGCACCCCCTCAACACCTAGCCATAGGAGTCCTCATCAGCGATTGGCTTTTGATGGTCTTTACGTGGAGAGGGATCACACAGTGATCCTCACTGATACTAATTTTGGTATTATTTGTTCAGATCAAGCTTTCTGTTTGTAATTATGCCATATATGTGCTTGATGTCCCTTGATGTTTAGCCATTCTTCATTCAACCTGTTGCGTAATATGGAACAACTTTGTTTATTGTAGTTGCGTTGTAATGTTTACTATAACTGTCGCTAACCATCTTTTATAATGTATCTTTGTATGCAGGTCCGTTGTTTTTTCACCCTGTTTTATTACTAAATGGCGTTCACATACACGTCGGGCGATAGGCGCAAGTTTTATGCAACTTAATTTTTAGTATTACGCTTTTATGTCTTCAATTTATTGAATGCTCTAGTTAAATAATTAATACTCTTATGGTGTGATTATGTCTTGCATTTTTTGAGTGCTTGATACTATTATGTCTTACATTTCTTGAATGCTATAGTTATATTACTAACACTCTTATCGTATGTATCTACAGACTGCTAGAGAGGTTGGCAGAGAACAACGAGGAGTTTGCCTTATTTTAGCGCCTCTCAGATATCATTGTTTCAGATATTATCCGAACAATAACTCCCAGATGGGTCGCTGAGTGGACCATTCGAATGGGAAGACATTATACCGAGGACAATATGTACACGGTCCACATAGAAGATGTGATCTCCTTCGCTAGATTGTTGACTCCGTTGACGGTCGCTTTGTATAGGCGACTATGGCCAGTGTATTTTGCCCTTGCGTACTGGCCAGTCACTCTTCCTCGGATTCACATAATCTATGCTGACAGACCCCATTGGAGACGTGGACAGTCCCTGGTGCCATACTCCGATGACAGTATCAAGGATGTCACGACATTCTTTCGATGGATCCTGCTTATTATGGACTACACCCCCATTTTCACGGGTTATGGTAGTCCACGACCAGCAAGGAGGTTTGTGAGGATACAAAGTAGATTCCCATCGCAGAGGAGGTCCTCTAATTAAAATTGTATAACTGGTCCTGTATGACTATGCTATTATTTATAAAACAGTTAATTTCTATGGTTACATAGCCGATCTTTGAACATCGTTTGTCTGGAATGTTTACCATTTATATGTTTGTCTCAGTTATGTTTACAATTTATATGTTTGTCTCGGTTATGTTTACAATTTATATGTTTGTCTCTATGCACTTTATCTGTCTACAAAGCAATACACTTTATATGTTAATTTAAATCTAATAAATATAATCCTTTCTCTAAACAAGACGTGTCTATTCTGGCTCCAAAAAGTTAGTCGCACATTTTACATCGTCGATTTTGCAATAACGGTTGCGATTGACTAACCTATCACTAACGTGTTGTACGAAAGGTCTGTTTTGGAGCTAGAATAGTCGTGGCCCTGATCTGGATCATACCCTGATCCCCTGAAGGCCGATTGACTAACCTCTCACTAACACGTGAATCTAATAGCTGCAATTGACTAACGTATCACAAAAAATGCGAAACTAATGGCTGCGATTGACTAACCTATCACAAAAAATGTGAAACTAATGACTGCAATTGACTAACCTATCACACAAACATGATATTAACGGCTACAGTTGACTAACCTATCAAAAAATGTGAAAGTAACAGCTGCAGTTGGCTAATGGTTGCGATTCGACTAGGTGGACTTTTCGTTTTGCTACGCGAAATGACGAGCTAGACTAACACACAGTCGAAACTAACTGCTATGATTGACTAACCTGTAACAAACATGCGAAACTAACGGCTGCAATTGACTAACATGTCACAAACACGCGAAACTTACTACTGTGATTGACTAATCTATCAGTAACACGCAAAACTTACAGCCGCGAATGACTAACCTTGCACAAACACGCGACATTTACAGTTTTGATTGACTAACCTTTCACTAACACGCGAAACTAACAGTTGCGATTCCAATACTAGCTGGCATACTTTTCATTTTCGGACGTGTCTATTTTGGCTCCAAAACAACAGTATGGATTGACGAACACGCGTGTTAGTCGCACGTTTTACACCATCGATTTTGCAATTAACGGCTGCGATTGACTAACCTGTCGCTAACACTCTGTACAAAAGTTTTGTTTTGGAGCCAGAATAGACGCAGCCTCCAGATCAGAAAGGGTCTGATCAAAAAGCTCTTCTACAAGGACGCCCTTCTACAATGGGCTATCTATCCTAAAGATACTCACCCACACTGGTTGACAAAGAAGAAGCTTTTGGACATTTGATGATACGACAAGTTGGAAAGACTGACCGTAGAATCACTAGCAAACTAAACTTAGATGTGGCTAAACTGAATCAAGATCAAATAGAGTTTATGTTGAGGGAGGACTCTACATATAGGAGGCTATATGAAAAAAAGTGATGAAGACAAGCAAAGACTGCAAGCAAGATTAATAGTTACAGACCTTTCGTGTCGTAAAGCTTTAATAGTTAATACTCATTGATCTATATTTAAAGTGATGAAGACAAGCAAAGACTGCAAGCAAGATTAATAGTTACAGACCTTTCGTGTCGTAAAGCTTTAATAGTTAATACTCATTGATTTATATTTAATATTTACAAAGAATAATAGTCATTGAGCAGTCTATCTTATGTACTTGTGATTCAGTTTATCCATCATTTATAAATAAGCATTTTTCAGTCTATAAAAAAAATTTGCCATGATATAATTAGTGGTTCTTTTAAATCCGCTATAAAAAAATTTTTAACCTAAAGTTAGGTTTCAGGTATAAATTCACCCGCCTTGGTTTGCGAACACTGATTGGGAAGTCATATTAACTTATTAAGAGAAGTGCGAAAACCATTCATCATAGAAGACGTGTAGAAAAGCCACATAGAACTATTCAAAAAGCATGAAAAAGTGTACCACAAACCAATCATTAACCATTGATGTTTAAGTGAAGTCAATCACATTTATTTATTTATTTATTTTTTTGACAAGGTGCCAAGGCCACTTAATATATTTTTACAACTGGTTCAAGGGACTGGTTCAAGAAGGGCTCCCGAAGAAAAGAACCAGAAAGAAAAACTTCGGTCAATCAAGTGTATTGAAAATAACCATTCATGAAGCATACAAAGTGTCTTTCTAAATGAAAGAATATGTTTGATTACAAAAAGTCTGCACCACTGCTGACATTTTATTGAATAGGAAAATTTTAGTAATAGTGCAAGCCTATTATAGAGGCAGAGGTTGAGTATTTAAATGAATTTTGTTTCCCCCAGTGGTCGGAGTAAGGGGAGGCACATCATTCCCATCATCTTCATCGGTTACAGAGGCAAACACCTCCGCCTACCTCTGTTTCCAGTACTGAGCGCGTTGCGCACAAACATCTAGCATCCCCTGCATCTGGTCACTTATGATTTTGTTGTTTTTAGCACACGCCTCACAAACTACCTCCTGTCTCTCATTCGCCATCTGCAAACCACACACTTCCAGCTCAAGGTCCGTATTCTTATCATCCAAGTCCATGACCTTATTATTGAGTTCCATGCATTTCTTATTGAGTTCAGTGCATTTCTTATTGAGTTCGGTGCATCTCCTTTTCACTTCAGTGAGTCTCCATTCAAGATCAGAAACAATCCCCTTCAGCCTTTCATTTTTAGCGTGGGCCATTTCGACCTTCTGCGTTAGCAGTTCTACTTGCATGGCGTCAAACTTTATTGTGTCTATCCCATCATTCCAGTTTGCAAAGGGCGATGGTGGTTGTCTTGTAGACTTCCCTAAACCGCCATCAGAGGTGACAACATCGGCTGTCCCATTCGCCTTTGAATTTGTAGCAGGCGTTCCATTCTACGGAACAGATGTTTTGACACCCTTTCTTTTTCCTATCCGTGGTCTTCCCATGGCCATCCCTGCAAACAATGCCAAAAAGAAGTATCTGCAGACAGGTGGGCAAGACAACATGAAAAATGCAGGAAACAATAATTTATGCCAACAAGAAAGGAACTGCTATCTGTTGCATTTTTTGGAATGAATAACATTATGCACGATACAAAAAGTTAACGTGTTCAGTAAAGTTGACATATTCACTAAACTGGGCACTTGGGTGGCAGGTTACCTGCCAATTAGGAATCCATGTTTTGGGAAGATAACTCCATCAGTTAGCACTCCTCATCCTGCATCCAACTTATTACACATATGCCATGAAACTATAACAAAATTCTGGTGTATTTTAATAGTTTTTTGTTTTTTTTGGTTATTTTTTTGTTGTTAATTCATTTCAGATTTAGTGTTCAAAAATAAACAATAACAATGGTATATTCAACTGTCGTAAGCTACAGTGGAAAGAGCACATGGTTCACAATTTCAATCAAACATTTCACTTCATCTGTAAATGTGAAAGAGTTGCAGGGACCCTATTGGTACACAATAACAAAACCTATGCATATGCAACATATAAGAGACCTTGAACAAACTTGAACAGTAAAAGACTATCATCGACTTTATTTTACTATCCACTATCATTATTAAAAATGTTGTGCACCAAAGAAAGGTTTGTGAAGTTATTAAAAGGTAGTTGATGTTGCAGGATCACCATGAAAAAGTCCAACAAATCAAGCCTTTACAATTATTTTGCTTAAAATAGCAGGAAAGGTGCTTAAAATAGCAAGAAAGGTTGAATAATAATGTACAATTCATCTAAGACAAACAATAGCTCAGAGGGTTTAAACTATGCTAAGGTAAAAGCCATGTCAATATAACATCTCCAAATCCCATCTGAATAAAGTCTATCAAGACTGAAATTCCACCATAGTATCTCGCTCTAAATATTTGGAAAGAGGAACAACAACTATGATCAAAGAATATTATCGCCTCCACTGTCTGGATTGCGCAATGGAGTTGACGGCACCATAAAATGCTTTACACTTCTTCTCATTCTTATGCAACTCGGGAGGGGTGATGCCAAGTGATCATAGCCTGTGACTTACCCGTCTGATCACAGGGCCACGTTTAACATCCTCTTTTTGTGGCTGGACAGTTTCACCAACTTTATCCTGCCACATACAAACGACATCATACGAGTGCTGCCTATTTCATTCCATTGAAATAAGGTAAAGGATGGAATGAGAAGATGGAGGAAGGGATCTTGTCATCTTCAAAACTTACCAAGGGTGGGGAACAGACCAAGTCTTCAATGGGCCACACCGCCCACGAGTTTGGGGAATCCGACAAGACATCGGCGAAAGGACCTGGGAAAGGCAACTGGGCATTTGCATCAAAGACTTTGACGATGCGAACTTTAGCACAATGTCATGGGAGTGGAATAGTATGACACATTACACCCTTCCCCAGGCCATCAACAATGCCTTCCCCAACCACTGCCCCATCCAGGAGTAGGTGGACTTCAACTCCAACAACAACAACATGAGCATCTTCAATGGCGCACTCTTCTTTGTCTTCCACGGTTGCCTGCATCAGTAACGAGTGGACACGGTCGCTTAAATAAAATTCTTTATACATCTCGATCAAGTATAGTCAAATGAATTAATGGCAATGTAGTACAATAGTACCAGAGTAGCTGTCTCTCCCGACCCATTGCCCCCATTGCGGTCACGGTTTGCATTTGTACATCCATCATTATTTCCCCCAGACTCTTTCTCAATGCTTGTTTCTATCGGATTATGCTACAAAACGTGACACATTGTATAGGAGTGTAAGTACACATTAAACCCATACGCCTACAAACACTACTGGACCAAGGCCGATGAATTTTACATGACTAAGGCAATAACAGGAACACAGATAATGGACACAAACCACAACATCATAAAAAATGCTCCAGTATAACACTGCCCCTCACTGCTTGTTATCCAAAAGAAGAGCCCAATACCTATTCATCTTTGCTCTTATCTTCCAATGTCTGCCCCAATTGAGTGGACTCCTCTGCAATCTTCTCGCCACTGCATGCACTCAAATTTCCATTCACCGTCTCCTTCAGTTTCTCCCTCGAAATAGACTTCTGAAGTTTCTCATCCAATACCGCGGCCGACTGCATAAAAAAAGAGTTACTGTATAGTATAACACACCATGTCATTAGCACTACATGTCATGCACAATGGCACCACATTACCTATTCATCTTTGCACCTATCCTCCAACCTCTGCCCCAGTTGAGGAGAGTGCTCTGCAATCGTCTCGCCACTGCATGCACTCGGTTTTTCAATCGTCGTCTCCTTCAGCTTCTTCCTCCTAACAGACGTCTGAGATTTTGGACTTGGTTTTTCGGGAACACTACACACGGTGTCATCAGGAAACTGCATTGACTGTTCTTTTCTCATGTCGTCCATTGTCTGCCCCAAGTCAGGAGACTGCTCCGCAATCTTCTCGGCACTGCATGCACCCAATTTTTCATTCGACGTCTCCTTTAGCTTCTTTGACGAAACAGACTTATACATAATAGACACCTGAGGTTTTCGACATAATTTTTTGCGCACACTGCGTTCTATGTCATCCAATACCACGGGACAGTCCATGCTCCCTCCACGGACCCCATCAACCTACAATGACATGGACGAAATAGTCAACATACTACACAATGTAGTGCAAAGCATACCATGCAATGAAAACACACATATGGACAGGCCAACAGACAGTCACCTTTGATGACAAACGTGTCGCGTCATCTAAAGTCAAACTTGTTTTTTCTGCGGCATTCTTCTTTTCTTGCTTCCTCGATGAATCACATGTAGGCTCATTGACTGGCACGTTTGTTTCAGGATGTGAAGTCCACCTTCTTTTTTCCACAACATTCTTCTTTTTTTGCTTCCCCGACAAAATAGGTGCACCCTCTTTTGTTTGATGACCTGAAGTCGACCTTGATTTTTTTGCAGCATTCTTCTTTATTTGCTTCCCCAATGAAACAGATGTAGCCTCAATCACTAGCATGTTTGTTTCGCGATTAGCCTTCGATGACAGAACCTCCTCGCCATCACCTACACTGTCACTTAAAATCTGGGCACCAGGATAGGATACGTCAATAAGTCGTTCTTCACATGTTTAAAGGAATTTAGTAAACTGCAAAAAAATACGATCACTAAAAAATTACCTCTGTTGCAATATTCTTTCTTTGTAGTAACTCTAAAACCTTCTTCCTTCTCGCCTCCCTAACCGGACTGTTGTCGTACACTCGCATTGCTTCCTTTATCTCTTCCTTCCCTTTGGTAGGAAGCTCATAACGTGTTTTCTTGCCATATTTCATACAGACTCGGTTAGTGACATGTTTTTTTTGCATACTGCATTGTCCCATTTGGTATTCAATATTAGACTCCCTCTTTTCCAACTCCAACAACGATTTCTTCCTATGATCCACGCTGCGCTTTCCACTTCCACACTGTTGACGACTGCGTCATGCAATCCCCCAAAATGGTAGTTGATGTTCTCTAGCTCTATGCATATTAAGCCTCCCCAGATCCCAAAACTGACGACCTCCATTTTCAGAACAATAACAGAAGAGACAAAAGTAGTGCAACCTGCCATTAATATGTTCTCTTTTGTGATTGGCCTATTGCTGCACACAACCAATAGAGACAAAGAGTCACATTCAATTTTGCACTAATCAAGCATTATAAAGATAATCCAACATATAATGATAATAGTGGACCTCCTTGTTACTTGCCCCTCCTCGTTCCCGTTCATGAGCGCTAACAGAATCATGCTGTCGTTCAGCCTCCTGCTCTATGTTCACCTCATGCTCGCTACAAACGTCCCCTTTTTCACTCTCACCGCCTCGAGCATCAGTATAATCGCCCTCATCTACACTTCCAATGGCCTCATCTTCCTCACCAGCACAACCACTATCATAATGTTGTTCAATAAAATAGCACACATCATCGATCCATTTTATGCCCATGTATATATCTACATTTCCACTTATAAATCCCAAATTCCACCAACCATGCCATGCAATGATGGAAAAAAAAAATAATGCAATGATAAATAATTACCAGTGTGGTTGTGCAGTCACTGAGAAGCGGACTTGACAATGGGTTCAAAATTGGAGACCCAATTGGTGACTCATTCAGATTTGAATCCCCAACTAGTCCTTGACCTGAAGGCCCATCCCCTAACTCTTTCGGATTTGGATCCCCAACTAGTCCCGCATTTGAAAGCCCAACTCCTGAGTCTTTTAGATTTGAATCCTCAACTACTCGTGGATGTGAAAGTCCAACTCCTGAATCTTTCACATTTGAATCCCCAACTTATCATGCATTTGAAATCCTAACTCCTGACTCTTTCAGATTTGAATCCTCAACTACTTATGGATGTGAAAGTCCAACTCCTAAATCTTTCAGATTTGAATCCCCAACTTGTTATGCATCTGAAAGCCCAACTCCTGACCCTTTCAGATTTGAATCCTCAACTAGTCCTAGATACGAAAGTCCGACTCCTAAAACTTTAAGATTTGAATCTCCAACTGGTCATGCATCTGAAAGCCCAACTCCCGACTCTTTCGGATTTGAATCCTCAACTACTCCCAAATGTGAAAGCCCAACTCCTGAATCTTTTAGACATGAATGCCGAACTCGTCCCGCATATGAGAGCCCACCTCTCTCCTGGGTATACAAATTAGTTCTCTAGTCACAAGCATTAAACAGTTACAATACCAAGCAATACTACATGTTACATAATCCATTAAAACTACTTAGCTTATAGGCAGGCCAATGTCACATGTCACTGGGAAGCGAACACGGCCAACTCCCAAGAGATCATCTGCCTTTAGCTCCAGCAACCCATAATCAAGATCAACATTTTCCCTCAACCTTTTTCGCAACGCAATTGACATGATTGAACTGAAACATTAAAAAAATGCAATTCATATTCGTCACACTATCAATAACACCACACATTCACTACAAATGACACAGCCAACACATGACCGGTTATGCCCACATTCCAATACAAAGTCAACATGTCATTGTGTTATGTACAACCTAGCTAACGGTTTAGCCATAAACTATCCATGACATTCTGCTCTAGAACATATTTGGTTACAATTGCAACGAAATAATGACTATGATCCATCGCCAATGCTGTTAAAAAGGCTTCATGTGTTCTCCCCATCCAAAATACAACACAAAAACTAAAATTTCTTAAGGATTGATAAAGAAGGATGCAAAACATGCTTAATGGATCGGCTGTGTCTATTCCGGCTCCAAAACGGACCTTTCCTACAACGTGTTACTGACAGGTTAGTCAATTGCAGCCGCTAATTGCAAAATTGATGCTGTAAAATGAGTGTGCAGCAATTAAGATGGTCAATCTATGTCAGAGAATAAACAACAATTCATTACCTTTAACAAAGTCTTTGACAATAATTAATGGGTACAGAGACCTCCAATTGATTTTTCGAAAGACACAAGTCTTTTGAAACGAGTGTCTATTCTAAAGCTTCCATCTCTTTTTTGACATGGGAATAGTATTATTTATTAAAAACATACTCTTAAGTTACGAAAAGAAAAAAGAAAAAAACACTCTGAAGGATAGACACATGAGGAGTTCGTCATGCCAACCTGAGACATCTCAAACATAAGCCCAAATCACATTTCAGATTGGAGTTGGAACATCAAACACATGTACTTCTCAAACATCACGAACATTAATAATCTAGAAATACAAATACACTACGATGAACATTAACACTCTCATGCAAATCAACAGAATATATACAAATTTATAACACATAGTTCACAAGAATCAACATTTCTAGTTCATATATTCAACACTGGTTTCATGACTCGAAGATCCATAAATAACAATCGTACTGTGTTCAGGTTCAAAATTTTTATCTTATTGTCTAATATGGTGCATCTATAGCATATATAGCATATAATATAATGCATCAGCCAATTGCATTGTTCATTTTCATTATTATCAAATTCAGTAAAAGTAAGGACATTAATATTACATGATCAAGAACTGAAATTTATACATACATTTGTTATATACAACAAACTATATATATATATATATATATATATATATATATATATATATATATATATATATATATATATATATATATATATATATATATATATATATATATATATATATATATATATATATATATATATATATATATAACAAGCGCCTTTCAAAAAGTTGCACAAGCCCAAAGATTATTAATAAGGGGACATTACAGTGCAAGTAGTATTAAACAAGGGAGACAGAACAACAACTTGGGAACGTCTGGACGTTTACCGGGGGACTACTCAATAGTCCTTGAAAATCAACAACCTGCATGGATAACTAATGTTACTGGTAGTCTACATTGGGAAGTACATGCATTTCAAAAGACATAAAAGGAACCTACATGTTCATATATGAAAATGCAGTTTAACATTCAATATAAACTACCACTAAGTAATTTATATCACCTAAATTATATCTGTCCATTTGCCATAGTGCCAGAGCTGTGCCAGAGTTGTCTATATCAACCACCTATTTTCGTACTGTTGTTGTGCACTCAAGGAGAGACGCCTCTATTCCAACTCAAAATCAACACTATGGTTTGACTAACACGCAGCTTAGTCACACATTTTATACTATATTTTATATTCAACGGATGCAATTGGTTAACATGTCACTAACACGCAGTACCATTTGTCGGAGAGGTTGCGTCTCTTCTGGTTCCAAAATAGACAAATCGTACAGACTAACGGTGTTGTGTTAGATAGAAGTAGCCATCAAATGCAAAACCTACAATTAAAAACCTACCACAAACATGGGGTGTTAGTCCCCCCATTCTGTTTTTTGCAGCCACAATAGAGGCGTCCCACTGCCAGAGTAACTTGAGTTTCGTGCTAGTTTTTTCTCTGACAAAAGTACCAAGTTTTGTAGCCTGCGGCCTCTTCTTCCTGTCGAGATGCTATCCGAACACAATTCCTCCATTCGCAAGCTTTTAATGTGCGTGTTATGCACAATAAACCAACGGTAACCACGAAGCACGCCGTAGCCATCCTCCGACATGTCCACATAATTTTGCGTGGGCACCGAGGACTGAAACTGAAAACTCAACAACAACTCCACATCACATACCATGGGTCGGAGCACCACGAGAAGTTGGCATGGTATGCATGTCTTGGAAATGTATGTTGATGCATGTTGTTGGTATGATACGTCCACCGTCGAGCCACAATACACATAGCCTCCCACATATATTTGCATATATGTTTATTCTGCAATTTTTTAGTGTGATTAGGTGCTTTGAACTTGTGTCATGTCTATTCTGCCTTCAAAAAGAGATTGTAACAACGACATGAATTGACATACATGACACGCATCTATTCTGGCTCCAAAAAGGACATATCGTACCAATGACATGCATCAACATACATGTCCGAGAATAAATATATATGCAAATACAAGTGGTAGGCACCTAATAGCTACATGAAAGACAAAGGTAAAATGTTTTGTTTCAAATTGACCTTCTTTTACATGGTCTTGACCTCATTTACATGTTATGGTTTGCCTTTTGATGCAAACAGACTCCTCAAAATCAGGTTGTTGACTAGTTGATGCAACCATTTTTTGACTGTGTGTGACCTGCTCTTGTTTAGGAGTTGATCTGTTGTTCGCTGACAATTAGTAGTTGATCTGTTGTTTGTTTGATGATAGCAAACATGGCACCTTTTTTATTATCCTAATGTGGAAAAAGTAAGACTAATGCGCGAACGAAAACATTATTGTTGAAGGGCTCCTTGTTGAAGCAGCCTCCATCTATTCTGGATCATTGTTGAAGGGGGATTTATGGGACTGTAGGTTTTCTTTTTTTATCTAATGAGCACCTGAGAATAATGGAAACAGAGCATAATATTTCCATAGTTTCTTTTATCTATGTTTTATTCTGCCATTTTCCTCTGTATTACAGTAGACATGTTTGTGTGTGTGTTTGTCTCTCTGTGAGTGAGTGTGTGTGTGTGTGTGTGTGTGTGTGTGTGTGTGTGTGTGTGTGTGTGTGTGTGTGTGTGTGTGTGTGTGTGTGTATTGCTTCATATTCACATATATATATACTAACACACACCAAAACACAAACAAACAATGCAAACCCTGACGATTTTCAACAAAAACCCAAAAATTAGCCCTCAATAATGAGCCATCAACAATCAAACAGGGACCCTTGGTATCCTGACATGACCATGCTACAAAATGATGCCTAATTTTCACAGACAGAACACAAAATGAAAGAGAAAAAAAAATAAAAATTATTGAATGTCTTAGGGTTTCAAATTACTGCAGCCGCCTAAGCCTCCACCCAAATTGTTGTCCTCTTCACACCTCCCGAGGGCACACTCACAACCACCTCTGCGATACAAAAATGATATAAAACTTTACAATTTCAAACATAGGGTTGACGAAGGAATCATAAAACTATCTTTATCTGTTAGGGTTTGAATTTACCGATGCCGCCATAACCCTACACAATAATCTTCAATCGTACCACCCCCTGTATGCTACGATACCTCCTCCCTGCACATGAAAAAAAACCCGCGTGTTAACAGGTGATAACAATAGGACTAACAATATACCCAGACAACTTGGGTTATGCATGCAGTCGGCTTTTCTCCTCCCCTTCGGAGCCACACATATTTTGAGAATGCATACCTATAACTACAATTGAAGCGCAACTCCTTCACTCAGTGATTCAACCGAGGACATGAATTTACAACCTGAATTTACATGGTCAAATATTTTGTTTCGCCTCCACTAGTGCGTTTTGCATGCAGCTACCAGACGAAATATATTTTCAATTTTCGTGAAATCGAGTTTTCATTCAAAATTAAAAAAAAAATGAATTGAAAACTATGCCCATAACAAGTGACCGCCGCCCGATGTTAGTCGACTCGTGGACGCAATAAAGCGGGTTAGCCAAAAAAATTACCACGTGGCAAAATCAAAATTGGCGGTCACCGAAAATGTAAAATGCTTGCCCGATGGTATGTTAACCACCTCCCCTGATGTAACCGTCACATCGAGGTGACAACGGTCAGGAAAATGTTAACCGCAAGCAAGCTTTTCCGTCAAATGCAAAACGGCAACATCATCCACGTCATTGTAGCCGTGAATTCCTCCATGTCATCTGTGGGTCCCAGGAATATCACTCTCATGGACCTACCGTACTTGAATGGTATGCCCTCGACATCATATGGAGGCATGCTATTTTGGAGCCAGACTAGCTACAACCCATGCTCAATGGGTACGTACGTACCAACATTGAGTGGAGAGTCACGTCAAGTGGGACCACAAATTTTTTTTCCGTACTTTTGTTTTCTTTTTATCATTTTTTTTTTTTAAGATGGTACCAAATTCAAAAGCTAATAATGCAATGAGAAGGGTTATAATAGTGAAGCATATAGCTAGTTTCATGTACCTACAAAACTAAAACTTACATCAGATTTTGATTTTATTTTTTTTCTTTATATATGGTTTACCGGAGAGGGTCTTATACATGTGCTTTCCAGTCTACATGGTCAAATATGATGCCTCATTTTTGTGAAGTTGTTCAAAATGGTCCCAAATTTTGCTACAACTAATAGTTATGCACTAAATCATGTTTACTTGTGTGCTTATGTGGCATCACATGATTGGTTATTTTAAAAAATTTAGAGGTATTTTTTTTTGGATTGCATGGGACATTTTTAGAGTACCACTATTGGTCTCATCTTGTCCTCCAAGTACCATAGCATGTATTGGTACCAGCTTACCTATTGATCCATCTCCCCTAATTTCTTATAGCTAAGGTTCTAGCTTATTGATCCCTCTCCCCTAATTGCTTATAGTTAAGGTTCTAGCTTCTTGTAGAACGATACACATTGTGGAATAAGTTATATGCACAAGAGTCAAAAAGTACTAAACTAGCACTTGCACCCCTACGAGGTGCAATGGTTACACCAATAGAAAAATATACTTCAAGTAATATATTGGAACGGAGGCAAAAGTTGAAAGAAATGAACATAACCTTTGTGAGGAGTAATTATTTAGAATACGATTGAGTTGATGTTGAAAAGTGGAAAAAGCCTAAATATGAACAGATGGAACTTATATTTTAAACTAGCAAGCTATGCAAAATGTTTTTACGATGTATGAAGATCACTAACTTAGGATATTAAATTGAGTATATTTGTTCCTGGTTACTAAGACATCTTATATACAACTATGACAATTTGGGAAAGATACAAAATTTTGTTGTTTACTTCAAAGATATGTAGGTTTGTTAATATGTTGACTTATCCTCCCCTAAAATTAGAATAGTTGTAGTTGGAAAATTAGTTGTAAATGGTTGGTACATGTTTAAATAGCTTTGGGGAGGTCGAACCCAAAGGTGGGTGTTACATTTTTGAAGTGAATTTAATAAAAGACATCGTTGTTTTTGCATTTATGAACGTTAACTTGTTGATTCCATTGCATGGTACAGATATGTATGACCTTTTCATGACCTAAAGGTGGTATTGTTGGAAAGATATTTGAGTCTACTTTCTACTACTTTTTATTGCATCCAATTTTATTTTGTTTCAAGAAAGATATGCTCATTTTACTACAAACGAGACTGAAATCCTAGTAGGCATAATTTGACGAAGAACGGTCCAAATTTGAGTCATGTGTTCCAAAAAAACCCTACCCCAATTCTTAGCATGGGGTATAAAGACCAAATGGGTATCTAGAACTATGTTTATAATTTTCTTATCAAGTCTAGTTTGAATTTTATGGTCAAAAAACCCAATTTGTTGCTACCATGCCTCAAGGTCAAGAAATAAGCAGTCAAAATTAGGACATGTTCGTATAAAACAACTTGTCCTAATTTTGGGATATGTTAAATAAGGAAAAAAAGGATATCCAAAACCTGTTTTAGATTTTGCATATGAGGTCTGGTTTGCAAGTTATCACCATTTTATCATCTTTGGAAACCTATTAGAATTGGGTGATCTTAGTAAAGAAACTATAGAAGTTTGTTAGATCTCTGCTCTTGGAAGCCATGGAGGGTATGTACAGGTCATGTGGACATATTCAAGGGTATCTCAAAGGTTTGGTAAGAGTCTTGAATGTTGGTTACCAAAATTGAAGATTTTAGTCTTGTGTAGGCTTAAGGGCATTGAAGCAAATCTGAGGTTTGAAGGAATTAGAACCCATAATCTTAAAACATGATGCAAAATCATTTATGCCTACCCCTTGCTTTGCATCATTAAAACCCACAATCATCATAATAATCTTGCTTCTTTGTATAATAATCTACTCCCTAAGTTGCATGCAAGGAGGGTGTTGGTGTGAATAAGGTTTTGGAACTAGTAAAGGTCTTGTACCTAGAGTTTTTAGTATTTCCTAGTGAGGGACTTATTCATGTGACTTAAGTTTACTTAGGTTCTAGGTGTCCTTCTAGAAGATTTATTAGTTGTCACATGATCTCACCTTGTCCCATGACAACTACTTTTAGTTACCTAGGTCAATACTTTAGTTGTCTCATTACATATGAATATGACATATCTCATGTAATCTTGTCTAATCCTACCTCTCACCTTTACTTTATAAGAAAGGCTTCTCATGTAAATTTTCATGTCCATTCTTGCATTCATAATCAAACAAGACATTATTTTCCTTTCTCTCTCTTGTTGAAGTTATTTCGGTCTTGCAAGGTTCTTCGGGGTGTCGAGGAGTCACCAATAAATTCCTACATTCACAATTTTTTTTTACCTTGTTTTGCCAAGAGTAGGATGTTAGGCACCCCTATCTAGGATATTTGACCTCAACTATAGAAGAATGAAATTTGACTTTGCAAATAGTAATAATTTACCTTTTGGTGTCGACCTTCCTTGAAAACTAATTTTGAAAAGGTGTAAGTTGCATATAAATACAACTCTTTTGTCATTTCAAAAGTCTAATCATTCCTAAGCCATCTAGCACATTCAATCAAGCTAATCAAACCATTCAATCGTAGAGTTGCTTTCAAGGAGAAAAGAATTCAAGCATACACATTTTCTAAAACAATCATGATCAATTATGTTCTATTTATTCATGGTTAAAGCACACATTAACATTTTGTAGGACTTCACTAAATCACATTAAGTCTTGAGTGAGATTCCATGGAAGAGTTTCATACTTGAGGTAATATTTATTAATTCAACATTCCATTTACTTTTTTAACCTCTTTCCTAGGGAGGACACACACTCCTTTTCATCATCATAAATTTTATGAAGGTAGGAACACCAACACGAGGTTCAACTTAGGCAAGCCACTATGCTACACAACCTCTTTTCCCCATTTTTGTGGGTATAGGTTCAAATCTGATAGCAAAAGTGTCACACTGGAGTGTAGAGAAAATCGTTACAAGTTGTGAAAAAATTTAAATAGGGAAAAACATAATACTAATTCACTAGGCACCTTTGTCTTGTTGTTTAGAGCTACATTTCTGCGAGACAATGTTTTGAAGCCTCCTAACTATATTCCTACTCACCTTCTTCATTTATGGAGGGTACTCACACTTTTTACTCCAAATTTTAGATTGGACGAGTTCCTTTCTATATCTTTGTTCTAGATATTAATTCTTGTTTCTTTTATTCTTTCTATGTGTGTTGTTTATTGTTGAAACCAATAATTTTTTTATCATAACTCTAGATCTCATACACATACTTCACAATCTCATTTCTTTTGCAACAAAGGAACATAGCATTAGTGCTCAGCTATCTGCTTCAGACTATAGCCGAGCCAATTTGAGATTTTTAGTTTGCATTGATAGATCTAGGACCTCATTTCCCTACATATCATTTTGGTAGACCCGAAATGTCTTTCACTTACATATATTTTGATTTTAAAAAACATATCTAACTTTTATGCATTTTATTAATCGATTCATTCTAACAATATTTTCATAAAATTTATTACTTGCACTCAATTAATTGGTTAATTAATCGCATCATTGTTATTTCATATCATTTAATTAATTAGTTAATTGATTGCATCAATGTTATTTCATATTACATTTGCAATAAAACTTGTATGATAAACCAAAACACTAAAAACAAAAGCAAACCTCTTTTCATATTTTTCTACCTTTCCTCTTTCAATTTCATTCTAGAAAGCACATGTGATTTTTTTTAATTAGACCTACTTTATGCATTGATTTTAGCCTGGAGAATTCTCTTCTTGCAAAGCTCTTCATAGGTCATTAGAAGACATGAACTTGGATTGGTTTTGTTCTTTACCACACAATTGAGTTTTCTCTTTATTACAACCTGTTAATCAATTTTTATAACCTTTTCAAAATAATATTGGACCTTAAGAAACATTAATTGATTAAGTACATTATAAGCAAGGTGTGAAAGAAAAAGTGACCAATTTTATAGGTAGATATCAAACTTTGTATTCTAAAATTTCTTATTGTCTTCTTGATGTCGATATGCGAAGAGTTTTTATTGGAAATTTACAAACATAAATTAGAGATAAAATATTATTTATGAAATAAAATATTGTATATGAAATTTCCTTCATTTACACACTTGTGCACAACCCTTTATGATTATCAACTTTAATTTAGTCAATATGAAGGTTCTTCCTCCATGGCTCTAGCTGACTAATTTGATGGAACTCCTTCTACTTACAAGAATTTAAGAAACAAAATATTTTTTTAAGATAAATGCTCATTCTTCTCATAACATTCAAACACAAGTTGTGGCAACGACACCTCTTATTATAGCCTACTATTCTTCTAGACTAAAGAATCAATGATTTTTTGAGCTTTCTAAGTCCTTACATTCCATTATTCTTCAATTACTAAACAAATTAATTATAATTGTCCCCATACATCTCGTAGATTCTTCCAAGCATTTACTTCCTTTGTTTGACCCAAAGGTCTTTTCTCAATATCGTTATACTCCTAGACATGATATTGAACGATGTATGTGTCTAAGACATGAAGTTGAAGACCCCATTGACTAATAGCATAAAGGTGGATAGTGTAAATGATAAAGGGAATAAATATATAGCACCTCCTAATCATAAATTGCAAATTTTCACTAATCCTTTACATTCCCATTCAACAAATTTTGTATAGCCAAATTTTGATTACATACACAATGATTTCCAAACCAACCAAGTAAAACATTTAGTTAATGTGTTATAACTTTGGCTTAAACAAGAGAAACCTAAGACTAAGCTTTAACCTAATATCATCTTCACCCAAAGTGATAACTCAATGCATGCCCCTGATGGTCCAATATACATCATTACTCTAATTAATGACAAATCCACACGTGGGGTGTTCATTTATTCAATATGCATGGTAAATATGGTTATAGAAGATTTCCTTTGCACGTATGAATTGTATCAAAACATTTATAATAAATTTAAAGTCTTGATTAAGATGCATGATGGTTCAACTTTACCCATTATTGGCTCAATAATCCTTCACATTCAAGTTGGACCTAAAATCTTGGATGTGCCCTTTACCATAATCCATACCACGAACCAATTTCATTGAATTTCATATGAAGTTGGGTCATCCTTTTCTCACCTTCATGAAATCAATCCCTTATGTAGTCTAAAAGTGTTTAAAAATTCTATTCGAAAGGACAGGTACATACTATACATCATAGTAGGTTCTACTCTTTGTCCAAATGTGGAAACTTTACACTTGACTCATTTTACTTGCAACCACCTCAACCCATTAGACCTCATGATGATATGTTGTTCCTTTCATACCAAAAAGCGAAGAGAATAGCCAAGTTATCCTTAGGAAGTTCCTCACGTCCCACTCTGACTACTACCCCAATGGATCCTACAACGTCTATGGACATGGAAATAACTCTTTAGGTAGTGAGTGAACCACATCCTAGATTGGGAATCCTTCCCCTTTATACATATCCTAGTTTGTATATTGTTGTTCTACCTCTACTATTCTACAAAGGAAAATGAGGAAAATGAATGACACCATCTAGAACCCTTATCTCTCGAGTTTTAGATTTTACTTTTGTTCCTCCCTCTATTTCTATTAAAAAGGAAGAAAAGGAAATGATGTTGATTGATACCAGACCTCTTTCTTTAGAAGTTCGAAGCCATAACTGACAAAATAATAGTGTCAAAGAATGTTGCAAAAGCTGTTATGCTATGGCTTGTGAGATTGTTGCAAGAAGTGAGTCTTCCCCTATGCAACTGGATGTTGATTTGGCCCTACCTCCTCAACCTTCCTTACCCTTGCACATGGTTAAGATTGACCCTTACCTTGCACAACCTAGCTAGAAGCTTAATTTGTTGGTTCCAAAGGATAAAATTTCTATCTTCTTCTATTATGGCTGATAATGCACATGGTAACACCATGCCACCTATTGTGAAAAAATTGGATGATAATTTAGATGACATGGTTGAAATTGTCAAAAATAATTCTAAGTTATCCTTATTTTTTTCTAAATAATTCAACCTACATCCTAGTGCAACACATAGTAATCCTTCATCAAGGGATGGTCCATGTTTGGAACTAGACATAGCTCCTTTTATTCTACTAGTCGTAGCTCCTTTAGTATATGTCTCATCATCTCTTTATAATGAACAAGATTGGGAGGTAGATAATTTTATATAGATTGGCTCATAAGTGTAGTGCCCCTTTGTATTTTTGTGATTTTCTTGCATGTTATTTTATTCTTCGTGATGTGTTTCTCGGAATGTATTTTTTCGTTAATCTCTCTTTGGATGACCCTTGATGCTATGTTGGCACAACAATACAAAGGGACCAACCCTATTATGGCATTCCTCTATTTGTATCTTTATTATTTTATCTATCATATAAATATTTTATTGTAAGAGTGCTTTTATTGTAAATGTGCTCTTGTTTTTCCTTTTAGGGATGATGCAAAGCATTGACACGTTTTAGGTCTCTTCCATGTTGACCCAAAAAATGTTTTGTTTCTTCATATGTTCTCTTCCTCCTTTGTACTCATAGTTCCACTATATTTGGGTGATAAGGTCAATTCAAAACAATTAATTTTATATACATTATTTATCTTATATTCATATTGACCCTAGATCTTTGGATATCTTATGTTCTTGTGCATGCTCTTGTTTGTATGTGGCATCACCTCAATCTACCTATGTTGGGGGTATTTCATAGTTGCAACATTCTTGTCTTTGAATGTATACTACCTTAAAGGAAATTGCTCCTTGTTGACATACACAATTAATTTAAGGTGGGGGCATGCATTCCTCCATGTGTTTCACTTTGTGAATAAACCATGAGATTGGTTGTTCAATCTAATCACATACCATAAACTTGTTTTGTGCTATCATAACACCATTTTTGTAGCATTACATCAAGATTACTTAGCAAACAAATACTTTTTTCCTTGGCCATGTAATCTTTGATACCATTGGTGTGAAGCTCTAGTATATCCAAGGTTTTTTACTAGCCTCTAAGGAATTCACTTGTTCATGAGCCACGCAGGATAACACAACTTACCAACCCTATGATTTATGAACCCTTTTGGACATGGCTTCTAGTACGCATATGAGGATATTCCTAGTCCTGGAGGCCATGCTTTTTGTTTTTGTAACATGACTCCTATTAAGTATCCTAGGATCTTACTAGTCCTAGAGGTCATGCATCATCTTTCTGGATATGGCTCCTAGTGAGAATTTGTGGATCTTAATAGTTGTAGATGCCATAATTTGTGTTGTGTATGCTTCATGTGTGTTTCCAATATTGATCATATTTTCTCACTTTGTGCTTTCCTTTTATCTTGATATTGTAGATTGATAAGATCCTAAGTCTTGGGGGATATAGCCTTGTTCAGCTTGGAGTCATCTTGTCTCTTTGATGTCTTGATGAAAGAATCTTTGGCTTCTCCAAACTTAAACCATAAATATGAGTGTAAATTCATACTCTAACCAAAGTAGGGGATAAATGTAGTGTCATAAATTATATACCTTAATAATTTCACAATAATTTTGGACCTACTTTGGTTGATGTACATGACTTATTCTTTATTGTGCTCAGTTATATGCCATTTTCATAAAATTGGTTCACTCCCCTATTCACGACCTTTTTCGTTGCTCTTTTTATTGAGACTAAGACACTACTTCCCTTGTCGAGGCAATTAAATATCAACCTTCATAGAAAGAAAGTCGGCTTTGCAAATAGCGAGAATTTATCTTTTGTTGTTAGTCTTCCCTAAAAATAAATTTTGAAAAGGTGTAAGTTGCATATTAATACAACCCCTCTTTCATTTAAAAACTCTAATCATTTCTAAGTCCTCTAGCACATTCAATCAAGAAATTCAAATAATGTAAACAAAAATCTATATTCAAGGAGAAAAGTATTCAAGCATATAGGTTTGTGACAACAATCATGATCAATAATGTTGTGTTTATTCATGTTGAAAGCATGCACTAATATGTCGCAAGACTTCACTCGATCACATCAAGCCTTGTGTGAGATTCCATGAAAGAATTTCATACTTGAGAAAAGATTTTCCAATTCACCATTCCATTTACTTTTTTAGCGTATATTCTTGTGATGAGACACTCTTTTTCATCGTCATAGTTATTATGGAGGTGGGAACACCAACATGGGATTTAAATTAGGCAAGCCCCTATACAACACAAGCATGTTTCCCTATTTTTCATGTGTGTAGCTTCATATCCTCCATTGAAAGTGTTACAAGAGTACAAAATAGACAACTACAAGATGAGAAAGACTTTGAACAAGTAAAAAGCTTTGAACTATTTTAATGGGAACCCTTGCCCTATTTTTCTAGGGTAGATTTATGAGAGAATGTTTTAGTTCCTCATGATTGTTGTAGATATGGAGCAATGTGTTGCCTTTGATGTCAACCCATGATATATTGACCAATGATACACTTATATGACAAAGGGGGAGATTGTGCAAATAACTCATGATATGACAAAGGGGGAGATTAGTGCAAATATGGTGATAGTGTGTTGTCATTGATGTCAAGCTATGGTTGCATGTTTCTCCTAATGAAGTGTTAAGCTGAAGTTTAGAGAGATTGTTGCAGTTGTGGTGACATTGTGCTAAGATGAGTTGAATAATTGTAATACTATGTGGTATCCTTGCTTCTAATGATTCATCTAGTTGAATGTCAATTATGTCCCATTTTGACATGTTGTTGTATTCTATGTTCTTGATGAAATGATGATTCACGGTTGGATGTAAAAATGTGCTATGATTGATAGATTATTGCGATAAAATAGTTCAAGTATGTTGTGCTAGTTTTGGTGTCTCTAGCTCAGGAGATTGTACCACATTTCTCTACATTTGAAGATACGATCTTGTGGTTTAGAAGGAAGAAAAAAGATGATGTGCAGTCTGTACATGTTTCTCATTTTAGATCACAAAAGTTGACTTAGTTATTTTTAAGATATGTAGAGTAAGGACAATTTTGTTGCTTCTCAGGATAGGTTAGTAGAATGCTCCTCATTTCTCCATACTCGATGTCTTATCTTTGTGGTTTAGGGGATTTGATCATATTGTCATTACATTACTTCACCTCAGGTTTTAGGTGTTTAGGTGTACTGCTAGTATGAGCCAAATTGTTATATCTCAAGACTGTGTTGCCTAGTTTACAAGTGACACTGTGTTTCAGTGTCTAGTAGCTTGCGCCAACTCATTTTTCAATGGTTGTGTGAATGAAGTATATAGGAATGGTGTTGAAGATCATAAGATGCTTATTTGTGCTCTATACTTTGGTTCTTAATCTTTCTGGGACCGTTAAATGTCTACAATGATTGTATGGAAGGTTAATCGATTGTCTGACCAACTTGGAATATTTATGCCTATACTTTAAGGTTTGCATCAACATGGAGATGTGTGTAACAAGATTTGGATCTTGTTTATCTCCTAGTTTGGGTTGCATTTACTTTCTCTCCGCCATGGAAGTTTTTGGGCCAATCTTTTTGGCCAATGTATGTTTCATGTCTATACATCTCATCCTGGTTGACAAGGAGAAGGTTGTTTGAGAGTAAGCCATGGTTTTGTATGTTTTTTTTCTTTTGGAGGATGTATAGAGATATCTTTTGGGCCCCACTGAACCTTGCTTTGAACCGTAACATGTTACCTTTCATGGCTTATGTTTTTTGTGGCTAACTAATTGTGATACTACACATTTAATCCGTGTGCTATTTTGAGGCTGACCTAATTGGTTTTCAATGCTTGGAGAGGATATAAATGAATGATCAAATCATTGTAAAGAGTGGGTGTATGATGGTTGTGTAGCAGAGTGTGGAAGTGTGCGAAGAAATGCTTATGCATACTAAAGGTAGTGAGTCAAAATTTACTACATTCACATGAGCTAGGAATAGTCCTAGAGACAGTGAGTCAAAAGAACCTAATAGATGTGGTGTGGTGGAAGTTTGTCAACTATATATACTATTTTGAAGTTGGAGCCATTTTTATTAAGTGATGTAATTCTTAGGGAGTAGTGAAATGCCTTTGGTTTTAGCCATAAAAGTGTGATTTAGGGAGTTGTAACTTCCTTGGATTGTAGGCCTAAAACAAAGTTGTAATCCTATTTTTATCATTGTGAGGTTGGATATGGCCAGTAGCTCCAAGCAATTTTCTCACCGTGGTTTTTTCTTGTTGAGTTTTCCACGTAAATCTGATGTGTCTTATGCAATTGTAACAACTTATTTCATTATTGTTGATTTGTTTTAAATAAGGGTTTTAAATTTATACTAAATGGTTTAAGTTTGCTTGAATACTGATTACCCCTCCCCATATTAGTATTTTAGTGTATTTAATAATGACCGCATTCTTTCTCAACTTCTTTAGTTGCAAACACCTTCAGACTACAATATCCAACACCCATGTTTGACACTTTGGCTCTTGTTTATCTCCTAGTTTGGGTTGCATTTACTTTCTCTCCGCCATGGAAGTTTTTGGGCCAATCTTTTTGGCCAATGTATGTTTCATGTCTATACATCTCATCCTGGTTGACAAGGAGAAGGTTGTTTGAGAGTAAGCCATGGTTTTGTATGTTTTTTTTCTTTTGGAGGATGTATAGAGATATCTTTTGGGCCTCACTGAACCTTGCTTTGAACCGTAACATGTTACCTTTCATGGCTTATGTTTTTTGTGGCTAACTAATTGTGATACTACACATTTAATCCGTGTGCTATTTTGAGGCTGACCTAATTGGTTTTCAATGCTTGGAGAGGATATAAATGAATGATCAAATCATTGTAAAGAGTGGGTGTATGATGGTTGTGTAGCAGAGTGTGGAAGTGTGCGAAGAAATGCTTATGCATACTAAAGGTAGTGAGTCAAAATTTACTACATTCACATGAGCTAGGAATAGTCCTAGAGACAGTGAGTCAAAATAACCTAATAGATGTGGTGTGGTGGAAGTTTGTCAACTATCTATACTATTTTGAGGTTGCAGCCACTTTTTTTAAGTGATGTAATTTTTAGGGAGTAGTGAAATGCCTTTGGTTTTAGTCATAAAAGTGTGATTTAGGGAGCTATAACTTCCTTGGATTGTAGGCCTAAAACAAAGTTGTAATCCTATTTTTATCATTGTGAGGTTGGATATGGCCAGTAGCTCCAAGCAATTTTCTCACCGTGGTTTTTTCTTGTTGAGTTTTCCACGTAAATCTGATGTGTCTTATGCAATTGTAACAACTTATTTCATTGTCATTGATTTGTTTTAAATAAGGGTTTTAAATTTATACTAAATGGTTTAAGTTTGATTGAATACTGATTCACCCCTCTCCATCTTAGTATTTTAGTATATTTAATAATGACTGCATTCTTTCTCAACTTCTTTAGTTGCAAACACCTTCAAACTAGAATATCCAACACCCGTGTTTGACACTTTTTGCTCCAAATTTTAGATCTAGGTTCCTTTTGATGAATAATGATGAACAACAAATACCCTAATCGGTACTGAGAGGGGGGGGGGTGAATCAGTAGAGACAAAAAATTTCTCACCAACTTATCAAGTTAAAACAATACCAACCGGTTGACTTTATCACTGAACTTAACCATGGCAATACCGGTTAAACACAGTAAGACTTCAAACAACATAAATTGGTAAGACTGAACACTTCAAATACATTCAATACTTGATAACTACTTCACCCATAAACATATGCATGTGGTATATCAGCAATACCATAACCTATTAGCTCTACATGCATAATCACTCAAACAAAGAATACTTAATCATCACATAAAAAATGCCCAACTCATGACACACAAATTTTTCACTTGGAAACCGAAATGGGAAAAACCACGGTGGGGATGAATACCCACAAGATTGTTTTGAACTCTTTTGAAGCTCGCTCTGTTAGGAGCCTGGTCCAGTTAAAGACTTTACAATAAGGTTCTGTTAGGAACCGATCCTGTTAAAGATCACTCAGTTAAGGGATGGCTATATACCCTGTTAAAGGTTACCCTACTAGAGGATTTGAAGAACTCAATGAACTTGAGTCACCTAGTTAGAGGATTTACAATAAGCCTATTAAAGCTACCCAGTAAAGGGATTTTCCAACTGTTGAAATGGTTAGAAGACAACAGGTAAAAACTCTGATCTGATAACAACACTACATGCCAAGGTAGATCCTTTTCATTTCCTCTACTCTGCAATCACACTCTATAATTTTCCTCTTACTGGTCTGGAAAGTATCTCATCACTCAGATACACACACACACACAACATTTGCCAACACAAAAAATAACAAACATCATCGACCTTATAGACAACGATTAGGTCAGTAGCATAAACCCTAAGCATTTAGGTTTACAATACAAGCGGTCCAATCCTGACCATCCAAACACTTTGCATAGAACAATACAATCTCAAACAGATCACAAGTCAATCTGCATCATCCATTCTTCACCGTACATGGGAATCAGTAACCCATCACACTCTCTTCTCATATAGCTAAGAAGAATGATCATTCCCAAGGTAGACATTTAATACAATCGATCTTGACATGCAAGATCCTCAAGGAAATCCTTCACGCATACAAAAATGACATGGCACCTCGATCTCATCCTCATCTCTTAGCTAACTCATCATAGGATGTCTTCGGTTGCATTGCACAAGCTAGATTGCCAAAAACCAGAAACCCTAGAGCTAAGACTACCAACCGGTAGTCACACTTAGTGAAACCCCAACACCGGTTCACTACATCTCTTCATACCGGTTCACCATCTTCTTCAAATCTACATACCGGTTCACCATCTTCTTCCAATCTACATACCGGTTCACTTGTACTTATTGACATCAATGACAACATACATTATCATCATATCATCATTTCGGTTCATCATATGCCAACAATCTCCCCCTTTAGCATTGATGGCAATACTCGGTGTAGCATTGCAACTATAAACAACATAGACTAGTGTATCTGCATCATTAGATATCTTCTCCTCCATACATCAGATATCTTCTCCCCCTTTGACAACAATGCCAAAGTGGAGGCACAAGCTTCCATTCTCCACTATGCTGCTCCCCCTATGGAGTAGCATCCTTCAACACATCAATCCTGAAATATTTGTCACTGCAGTACCTGACTGATGCGGAGCACACAACTTTAGTTGATTTCATGAAGGGGCAGAACCCCTAATTCACCTCTCAAATAGGTAAATGTAGTCTTCGGTAAGGGCTTAGTGAATATGTCTGCTAGCTGCTCCTTACTGGAAACATGTTCTAGTACAACCTCCTTATTCTGAACCTTCTCTCTCAAGAAGTGATACTTAAGCTCAATGTTCTTAGTTCTAGCATGCAATACCAGATTCTTGGAAATATTTATTGCTCTTGTGTTGTCACAAAATATATTCACTGGTTTAGATACAAGTACTTTGAAACCTTCCAATACATGTTTCATCCAGATTGCTTGAGTGTTGTTCATAAATGCTGCCACATATTCTGCTTTAGCTATAGACTGGGAAATACAACTCTGCTTCTTACTCGTCCATGATACTAGTCTTCCACCAAGAAAGAACACTCCACCGATTGTGCTCTTCTCGTCATCCACATTACTTGCCCACTCGGCATCGGTATACACTTTGAGATTAAAGTCACCATTATATGGATACCACAATCCATAGTCAATTGTTCCTTTCAGATATCTAAGAATCCTCTTGAAAACTACCAAGTGGGATTCTCTAGGACATTTTTGAAAACGAGCTACTATGCCCACTGCATGAGCAATATCTGGTCTATTGTGTACCACATAGTGTAGCTTACTGATCATTGACCAGTACTCTTTCTCATTCACCAATGTTGAATCATCTTCCTTAGTCAATTTGCAGTCGGTCACCATCGGTGTACCAACTGGTTTTCTCTCCTCCATGCCAAAAGTCTTCAATACCTCTTTGATATATTTGGACTGGGTAATAAAGATACCCTCTTTCATTTGTTGAATCTATAGACCAATGAAGAATTTTATCTCTCCAATTAGAGACATCTCAAACAGTTTCTTCATTGCATTTGCAAATGCATGGCTCATTTCATCATCTCCTCCAAAGATAATGTCATCTACAAACACTTCACAGATCAAAATCTGATCACCTTCAGATTTCAGGTAGATGTTGTTGTCTTCATTTGTTCTCTCAAATCTAATCTTCACAAGATGGGAGTGTAATCGTTCATACCATGCCCTTGGTGCTTGTTTTAATCCATATAGGGTCTTGTGTAATCTACACACCATGTTATTATCTTTTGATAGGGAAAACCCATCCGGTTGCTCTATATATACTTCCTCTTCAAGGATTCTATTCAAGAATGTAGACTTCACATCCATCTGATATACCTTGAATCCTTTGAATGTTGCAAATGCAAGTAGCATTCAAACACCTTCCAGTCTAGCCACTAGGGCAAAGGTTTCTCCATAGTCTTCTCCCTCTTCCTGAGCATATCCCTTGCATACAAGCCTTGCCTTGTTCCTTATAACTGTGCCTTCTTCATTCAACTTATTTCTGAAGACCCATTTGGTACCAATGAAATTCTTATGATCAGGCTTGAGTACCAAAGACCATGTTGCATTCTTCTCAATCTGATCTAGCTCCTCTTCCATTGCCTTAATCCAGTCTTCATTTGTAAGCACCTCTCTAATAGTCTTAGGCTCCAATTCAGAGATCATGCAAGAGTTCTCTTTCACCTTTCCTCTTGTGAGTATCCTTGCATCTTTATCTCCTATGATTTGCTTCGAATCATGATGTAGTTTCACATATCTAGGAATGACTCTAGCTGGTTCTTCTTGCTTTTCCTCTTCTTCTTCTTCTTCTCCATCTTCTTCTTCACCTACCGTAGCTTCTATCGGTACAGGAACATTGAGATTTTTGTTTGATTCTTTTGTAACCGGTTCCCAGAAAGCTACACCCGGTTCACCTTCCACTTTCTCACTACTGGTTCCCTCAGGTTTCTCAGGGGATTCATCAACCCTGACATTGATTCTCTCAACAATTTTCTGAGTTCTGTTGTTGTAGTACTTGACAGATTTGCTCTAAGTGGAATATCCTAGAAATATTCCTTCATCACATTTAGCATCAAACTTGCTCAGATGCTCACCTCTCTTGATATAGCACTTACTTCCAAATACTTTAAAATAACTCATATTGGGAGTCTTCCCAATCCAGTACTCATAAGGGGTTTTTATCTTTACCTTTCTTTATGAGTACCCAGTTCATAGTATAGACTGCAGTACTCATCGTTTCTCTCCAAAAAGTGTGAGCAACCTTTCCTTGGATCACCATATTCTGGCCGCTTCAACTAAAGTCCTGTTATTCCTTTCTACTATGTCATTCTGTTGTGGTGTCCTAGGGGCAGACAGTTGCCTCTTGATGTTGTTCTCTTCATAGTACTTGTTGAATTCATCAGAAGTGAATTCACCTCCTTGATCAGTTCTTAGGCACTTTATCCTTTGGCCACTTTCCTTCTCTACTAATGCTTTGAAGGCTTTGAACTTTCCAAATGCCTCATATTTGTCTTTCAAGAATGTGACCCACATCATTCTTGAGTAGTCATCAATAAGAATCATAAAATACCTATCTCCCTGAATACTTCTAGTTTTCATAGGACCACACAAATCAGTATGCACAAGATCAAGTAAGTTTTTTGCTGAAAAAGACTTACCTTTAAAAATTGAGGAAGACATCTTCCCAAGTTGACATTCTTTGCACAAAGAATTTTCTGGTTTATTCAGTAGAGGCAATCCTCTAATTGCCTTGATCTTACTAGCTTTAACAATATTGTCAAAGTTCATATGACAGAGTCTCCTATACCATATCCAATTGTCATCAAACTTAGCCATCAGACACTGACTAATCTTGGCAGTCAACTGAAATAAGTTACCTCTGGTCTACTTACTGGTGGCAATAAGTTCACCACTCTTTCTAATTATACTATAGACTCCACTTTTGAACTCCAGAGTCCTTTTTCATTTAGCTAAGCAACACTCAAAAGGTTATGCTTAGGACCTTCTACCCAGTAGACATCATTTGCATTGCTCTTTCCATTTAGTGAGAAGGATCCTTTACCTTTCACCAAGCATGGTGCATCATTTCCAAACCGGACAACACCTCCATCATATTCTTCCAAAGATAAAAACTTTCTCTGGTCACCAGTCATGTGGTGAAAACACCCACTATCTATAATCCACTCATTAGAGTTGTCAATGCGAGAGACAAGGGATTTCTTGTCAGACACTTATTCCTTTACAACTACAAACACTATGTCTTCACTCTCTTCATCCTCTGATTCTTCATCAGTAACACCTTCATCCACAACAACAAGATGATTTCTTCTACTTCCTCCTTTATACTTTCTAAACCTCTTCGATTTATCCTTATTATCACTGTTAGGACAATTAATAGCTATATGTCCTATCTTATTGTAGGAAAAACATTTTAAAGGAAGCTTGCCTCTATATTTACCAGTTCCTTTTGGAAATCTTTTAGCAAGAAGAGCTTCAAACTCCATCAAAATCTCTTCATCATCCATATCTTTGCATTGCATGGATTCATAACTAGTACCAGCTTCTTTTCCTTTTCTGGATGGTGCAATAGATGGTCTATAGGCTGACTCAGTCTTCTAAACACTACCATCATAGCTATTCAACTCATATACATTCAACTTTGCAATAATAGAGTCTAAGGATACCTTAGTTTTATCAATAGACCTTAGTTCCTAAATAGCAACAACTCTGATTGCATAGACTGGTAACAATGATCTCAAGACTTTACTGACAACGGTGGCATCCTCAATCGTTCCACCAGTTCTTTTGATATCTCCAACCACAGTCTTAATCCTTATGCCATATTGTTGAATGGTCTCCCCTTCAACCATCCTCATGTCTTTAAATTTTCCTCTAAGGCTCTCTTCCTGAGCTTGCTTTACATGCTTATCACCAGCATAAATGGTTTCCAGTGCGTCCCATACCTCCTTACGAG
Source organism: Cryptomeria japonica (assembly GCF_030272615.1). NCBI lineage: Eukaryota > Viridiplantae > Streptophyta > Pinopsida > Cupressales > Cupressaceae > Cryptomeria > Cryptomeria japonica. Next base: position 732,220,862 of record NC_081414.1, read on the forward strand.
TGTCCTTGTCTTGTACATCAATGAACTCAATATTTGACAAGCTACTGATAAGGGCTTCCATGACTTGCCCATTTTCCTGAATCTCTCTCTTCTAATCATCAGTCAGAGTGCCAGTGGGAATCACATAGGCATTCTCAACATAGCTCTAGTGTTGAGCACCCATACTCTTGATGTAAACCTTCATTTTTTCCTTCCATATTTTGAAGTTATCTCTATTGAACTTAGGACCTTCCCTCTTCATCATTACAGTAGGATCTTTTAGCTCAAGTGGTTAAGCTTATATCACTGAGGACCTAGAGTTTCTCTGATACCAATTGATGAATAATGATGAACAACAAATATCCTAATCAACACTGAGAGGGGGGGGGGGGGGGGTGAATCAGTAGAGACAAAAACTTTCTCACCAACTTATCAAGTTAAAACAATACCAACCAGTTGACTTTATCACCGAACTTAACCATGGAAATACCAATTAAACACAGTAAGACTTCAGACAACACAAATTGGTAAGACTGAACACTTCAAATACATTCAATACTTGATAACTACTTCACCCATAAACATATGCATGTGGTATATCAGCAATACCATAACCTATTAGCTTTGCATGCATAATCACTCAAACAAAGAATACTTAATCATCACATGAAAAATGCACAACTCATGACACACAAATTTTTCACGTGGAAACCCAAATGGGAAAAACCACGGTGGGAATTGTAGACACCTAAAAATGGTCAACGCTTGCGGAATCATACTTTAACATTTGCGCATTGCCTCATTTTAGGTTTTTGTGTCACATTAACATTTCTCCTATGTCACACGCTTGATTTTTATCATTTGTGAGCATTGAGTCATCCTTCTACATTCTTCATTCATCTCGCCTTCGAATTTGGTCTTGTCGACAACACTATCCAGTCATGATTTGGATCAATCTTATTTTGTTGCATCAAGGTGCGTGCTAATTTGTTATCATTTTGGACATCGTCAATCCTAATTTAGGGTTTTGTCCTCCTGTCAATCTTGCGATCAATTTGTCATCGATCGTTGTCCTCTTATTAATCTTGTTGATTTATCATCAAACCTTCAATCTTGTCGTTTTAACGATCGATTTGTCATCAATCGTTATCTATCTCAATTATGTCAATTTGGATCAATTTGCCATTGTTCCTCGTCAGTTGGCACATTTTCTCAATCAAATCATTTATCACATTGGTCATTTATCGATCCAAAATCAAATCAAATTGAGTCAATTATCTTTCAAGACCTAATTCGCCTTCTAGGGTTTCATGATTTAGTCATTTAACCTTTGCTTATCATTTTCTTCCTTTAGGATTAATAAATTACTTATTTATCCTAAGTCTTCTCATTACAATTAAATATTCATTTAATTGGCTAATTATTCCTCTTTGTAAATGAATTAATTAATAAATGAAAAATTATTGATTAATTCACTAATTTCTAATTTCCATCAATTTCCTAATTCCTAATTTCATTATTTCCTAATTCTTAATTTCCACCTATTTTCTAATTTCCTAATTTTAATTTCCACCTAATTAACTTGTCTCTAGTTCTCCCTATTTTTGTGCTTCATGTGTCATACTCTTGACATAGCAAGATATCATAAGGTCCTAGTTCTCTAAGCTTTGCATTGGAAATATGTCATAATTCATGACATAGAAGGTGTCATAACCTTCCTTTTTCCACTCAATTGTGCCATTTTTGAAATCAATTGCTAAAATATCAATTTCATGCTAATTTGTTCTATCTCCAATTTATCTATAAATTGGATGATCTTCATCAATCAAAGCTAATTTGGTAATTTGTAATCAGTCTATTGAATTTCTATTACTCTTGATCAGTAATCTTGTCTACTTGCTTTCAATTGTGTGTGTGCACTTGTAGGTGAGATCCACAATAAAAACTATTTGAAGAGGAAAGAAGAACAATGGAGCCGCATGGAAGAAGCATCCAAATCGTCATCTGGTTTGCATAATATTTAGTTTTGTATGCTTTTGATTTCATGTCTCTATTGAGTGTGCTTAGGATAGATTCATTGCATTTTAGCTTTCGTGATTAGACAATGATTGATGAATATGTTTCTATTGTTTTGTAATGATTTCCTATTTCCTATGCTATAGGGATGAATACCCATAAGCTTGTTTTGAACTCTTTTGAAGCTCGCTCTGTTAGGAGCCTAGTCTAGTTAAAGAATTTATAGTAAGGTTCTGTTAGGAACCGATCCTGTTAAAGATCACCTGGTTAAGGGATGGCTATATACCCTGTTAAAGGTTGAAACCCTATTAAAGGTTACCCCACTAGAGGATTTGAAGAACTCAATGAACTTGAGTCACTTGGTGAGAGGATTTACAATAAGCCTATTAAAGCTACCCAGTAAAGGGATTTTCCAACTGTTGAAATGGTTAGAAGCCAACAAGTAAAAACTCTGTTTTGATAACAACACTACATGCCAAGGCAGATCCTTTTCATTTCCTCTACTCTACAATCACACTCTGCAATTTTCCTCTTACTAGTTTGGCAAGTATCTCATCACTCAGATACACACACACAAAATTTGCCAACACAAATAATAACAAACATCATCGACCTTATAGACAACAATTAGGTCGGTAGCATAAACCCTAAACCCTAAGCATTTAGGTTTACAATACAAGTGGTCCAATCTTGACTGTCCAAACACTTTGCATAGAACAATACAATCTCAAATAGATCACAAGTGAATCTGCATCGTCCATTCTTCACCACACATGGGAATCAGTAACCCATCACGCTCTCTTCTCATACCGCTAAGAAGAATGATCATTCCCAAGGTAGACATTTAATGCAATCGATCTTCACATGCAAGATCCTCAAGGAAATCTTTCATGCGTACAAAATTGACGTGGCACCTCGATCTCATCCTCATCTCTTAGCTAACACATCACAGGGTGTCTTCGGTTGCATTGCACAAGCTAGATTTCCAAACTAGAAACCCTAGAGCTGAGACTACCAACAAGTAGTCACACTTAGTGAAACCCCGACACCGGTTCACTACATCTCTTCATACCGGTTCACCATCTTCTTCCAATCTGCAACTGGTTCACTTGCACTTATTGACATCAATGACAACATACATTATCATCATATCATCATGTCGGTTCATCATATGCCAACAATCTCCAACACCTTTTTGTATCTCTATTCTACGATATGACATATTGTTTCTATTATTCTTTTTCTTTTTGTTGTTTGTTGTTGAAATGAATTATTTTGGTATTATAACCTTATATCTCATACACACACTCCACAATTTCCTTTCTTTTGCAACAAAGGAACAAAACCTTAGTGCTCAAGTCTCCTCTCAGGACTGTAGTTGAGCTTATTCGCATTCTAATGTTATGCAAGGGAATTTGAGATCTTTAGTTTGCATTGATAGGCCTATGATCTCATTTCCCTATATATTAGAAAGCAATAAACTAAATGTGACTATGAGTTGAGATGAGCTCAAAGAAAAGGAACTTGTACTACTTTACTACGGTATCCAACACAAATAAAATAAGTAAAACACCCTTATACTAGAAAGCAACTATTTGCAATCCAAAAGCCCTTATTTGGAGGATGTTCTTTAGAATTTTATTCTCAAATTTTTAAAAATATTTTATTATTTGTTGGGTGAATATTTTGTCACTAGCATACCAATGACAAAATATATAATTCACACACAGCCATGTTGAGAAATTAATCTCTCCTCTCAGCAAGGGGAGGTTCCCTTTGAAATTTCTTCTTTAATTACAAGAAACTAAAATATGTGGGTAGGTTTCGGGCATATAACTCTCTTTTTTGGGAGTTTATGTATTCTCCCTCCACTTTGTTACAATTATCTGTCACTTTTGATACTTAAAGAAATGAACAAACCAAACTTACAATCAAGAGTTACAAAGTCTTTCTTGAATGTAATTCTAACTAAGCTAATGATTGCAAATGATAAGAAATTTAACTTGCAGCTCAAAGTCTTCAAGTATAAATTATCAATTCCTTAAACTAAAAGTAATAGCAGCAATACAAAGCCTACTACTAATCAATTAACATCATAAAATTTCCCAAATATGCAAGGAGCACAAAGTCTACTTCCACAATTACAAAGCTCTCTTACTCACATAAACAATATCACCAATATCAAGGAATTAAAGAACATATATAAGCAATGAACAAAGGAACATTAACTCATATAAACAATCTTTGACACAACATAAAGTTTGAGATCAAATAGAATTGCTTTCTTTATTTGTTTGATTGAATCTTCACAACAAAAGCTCAAAGTCTTAGTTGAGGCAAAAATTCGGCAGAGTCTTGCTTAGCATAATAAAAGATAGATATTTACAAATGAGGCTCCTCTATATACAAGAGAGAAAAGGAGAAAAAGGTGGGCACAATTGACTAATTCAACTACACAGTCCCACTTGACTACAACTACAACATATAGGGAACATGCAGCTGCAAGAAAACTTACAGCATCTAAAAATACATCTACATAAAAAACTAAGTGTCAAAAAGGGGACACTTTATTCATCTTTCTCCTCCTCATTGAATTGAAATTCTTCAAATTTAGCCAAGATGGATTTCATCTCAGCTTCATTTGGTAGAGTGATGGAACTTGATATGGCATTGATCCGACATATAGCATCTCTGGTCTTCACATGCTGCTTCTTTCCATCCTTGAGCAAAGAGGCAAGCAACTCTAAACCAACCTGTATTTCAAGAAGTTTATCAAAGGTGTTTAGAGTGAAATCTTGCTCTGTCCAATGTGAGATCAGAGAGTGGAATTCCTGGATGAGGATATCACTTCAGACCAATTATTGATTATCCTTACCATATAGGAAGCAGGGGATATCAACTATTCTCATTGAAATCTGATCACTATCATTATCACAACTCTTGATATCACCTTCAAGATCAGTGACCATGTGCTTGATCAATTCATTCATGTTTGCTAGCAAAGAGAAAACTTAAACATATTTTCCTCTTGTTTCTAGCACATTATTATCTACAAGAAAATCAATGTCAAAGTCTTCCATCTTTTTCCACACCTGCATGTTTCTTTCATGCTCATCCATCTCTTGTGTGAAAATGGTTTTGATTCCTTGTATTTGACTTTGCATGATTTCAAAGTCTTTCAATAGCTTGATAGTTGAATCTAGGAGGAGGGAACCTTCATATTTCAACCTTTCGATCCATTGATCCACCACTCGACCCTTAACCCCCACTTGTTCCATTCTTTTGAGTGCTTATGTATCAATGGATAAAACAGTTGGTTCTACCTGTTGAGAAGTCTGGGTCACCTTGATCAAAACATTAGTTAGCTGCTCACAATTTTCCTTCAATTCTAGTTTTTTAGTCCGCTCTTCATCTAGTCTTCTCATGATAGCTTCATTTGCAGCTCTTGAGTTGTGCTTCACGCTCTCATGAGTTTCTTCTCCAAGCTCGATAGTTTAATTGAACTATATAATCTGTAGCTTGGATGTTTTCCTTTGTCTTACCTGTTGTTGGCACAATTACTTCAACATACTTCCTTTTACTCACTGGATCAATGAGCACCCTTGATATTGTCTTGGGCTTTTTGGCTACCTTAGCCTTTGAAGGAGTTAATTGTTTGAAGTTGAAGTCATCTGGTGAGATAACTTGCTTCTTCCTTTTTGGGGCCACTATGTCCAACCAAGGAGGTAAGACTGATTGTGTGGTTGGAGTGGTGACCTCCACTTGTGTAACCGTAAGAAAACTAGTAGATGGATGAATGGAAGATATTGTTGTTGCTGATGATCCCACTTGTACTAAGGTCTTTGTAGTAATAGGCACCATAAAAGCGGTTACAACTGGAATTGTAGAAACTGATACTAGTGGTGGTGGTGGCATAGAAGTTGGTAAGACATTAAAATTGTCCCAATTGTTGTATATACTGGTAGCGTTGATATAATAACATAAGTGGTTGTTACAGAAATGGAAATTGTGCTCACCAGGGGTGGAGTTTCTATCATGGCAGCAAAAGTTGATAGATTCACTAATTGTTGCTCATGAGTAACATGTTCCATGGCTTCATTAAAATCCAAGATCGATGACTCAATCATGGAAGTTGGAATGTCATCAAAGCTAGGAATGCTAGAAAGAGTAACAAATTCTTCATTGCCCCTTTCTTGGCCTTGTTCATCATCCAACTCAACATCTGCTCTTTCTTCATCATGTTCTTGCACCTCCTCATCAGAATCATAGTCAATAGAATGAATCACAATACAATTTGATGATGATGTTTGAGAGGCTGTAGGAGTAGAACTTTCTCCTTGTTCCCGTTCTTCTCCAGCATGAGGAATTTATCCCTATTCTTGTTCTTGTTAATCTTCCTTGTCTTGATCAGGTCCTTGGGTTCATTCATGTTGAATGACCATGGAGGAGGATTCCCCTTTCTTCGGGCCTTTAAGTGTGAACTTGAATTTTGGTGCCTTTCCCTTAGATTTTGCTAGTGAAACTGGTGGTGGGGGTGCCTAAGTATCTTCCTTATTCTTGGTTCTTAATTATGAAGTCTTCCCCATTGGACCATCATTATCTTCCTCACTTGAGCTAGCAGGAAGTTGTTTCATCCAGATTCCCTTATATAGTAGCCATTGGTTTGTGTAGTCCCATAAATATGTCCATTTTAATTAAATGATTATTTGTTATTTATTTGATTAATAAATCCACTAGCCAACAGTTAATTAAATTAACATTTAATTAATTCATTAAACCAAATTCACAATCAATTAAATGAATAAATCCTATTTATTTAATTTAACCCCCTTTCCTCTTCTAAATAAATAATTAAAATATTTATTTAAAATCATTAAATCCCCCCCACTTGCATTCTCCTACAAATGCAAGTTGCAACCATAATTAAAATTAATTAATTTTATTTTAATTTAAATCCTATTTTCCCTCACCCACCGAACCCACTTGCAATCCTAAATCCCCTTCTAGACCTTTCTAACCACTTTCTAAACATTCCTAATTAACCTAATCCATCTCCTAAATATTGTCACATTCCTAAGCAACTTGGAGTCACTTCTCAAAGACTCCAAAGTTTTTGAAAAGCATTTAATGCTTTATGTGTTCAACAAGCCAACCCCAAAAGTCTTCCAAACCACTAATGGCTCTTACATGACCATTAATGGCTCTTACATAACCATTTATGGTTAAATCCACTTGCTCCCATGGTTAGAGACTTTACCTCTAACTCAACCATTATTTAACCCATGGGTCTCTTGAAGCATTTATTGTTTTGACCATGGTTATTCCCACTAACTCTTGCACAAGAGTTTATCCATTGGATAAAGGTATTATTCCTTGAATAATGAATTTATTCACTCAACTCAACATTAACCTTACCTCCCAAGTTAACCCTCAAGTCATATCAAGCATTTAATGCTTATTCCCTCTCCTCTCAACCCATCTCTTGTTGACATTTGTCATCCTAGGATTGGATTGAAAGTCCTCACATGGATCTTAAGCCCTTCAATCCTAACTCTTGTTGAGATTGTTTAATCTCAACCCTCCATTGCTCCATTTTACCTATAAATAGAGCTCATTTCTTCATAATCTAGATCCTGAAAAATTGTATGCATTTAACCTATAGTGAATTTTAGAGAGCATTTAGCATAAGCATTTATATTTACTCTTTTGGACTAAAATCAACACTAGATTAGATAATATCTCATTCTTAGTTTGTTCATGTTTGCATTTTCATGAGCTTTTATTTCATAATCTTGAATCTCCATAAGACATCCAAAAAATTGTGCAAAAAGCTACTGAGAGCTACACTCATTTGGGAACTTGGAGAGGAGAGGAACAAGGGAGGAGCCACTATGAATGTTTTGGTCAGCATTTGGAGGAGTTTAGTTTACTTCTTGTGTCTTTGCATGCTTTCCATTTCTTATTTAGTATCTCTCTTGATATGCTTGATTAGGCTATTGTTTAAATTCTGATTTGCTAACACTAATGCTTGTTGTTTGTGTTTTGTCATCCTAACAATCTCCTTTTTGCAGAGCATCATTTGGTGAACCTGACGTGAATCGAACACGCAACCTTCCAATATCATTTTTTCAAAAACTACTAACATTTTTCCATGTTTTAATTGACACACAAGTTGCACTTTAGCGCTTTCATTCCCACTTTAGCGCCTTCGAAACTGGGCACTTTAGCACTATTGTTCCTAATAATAGCGTTATTGTTTCTCAATTAGCATTGTTGCCCATCTTTTAGCGCTATTAACCCTTAAATAGCGCTATAGTATCTTCTTTTAGCACTTTTGGCTCTCTGTTTGACAGGATTAATTATGTCTAACAGAGTTCATTTAGCACTTTTGTACTTATTTTAGCGCTTTCGCTGTCTATTTAGTGTTTTCGTGTAAAATAGCGCTTATGTTTTTACATAGAGTAGCACTATTGTAACAAAGAGTTGTAAAAAAATACCTTGTAACCGAAAAACCAAAATTTTTAGGCTTGTAGAAGCCCACCGAACATGCGGATTTTTCTAACTAATTATCTTTTGTGCAAGTTTTGACTAACCCCTACAATAGGATTTTTAGCAATTTTAGGTTAGGAAGTAAATTTGTTCATATTGCTTTATCTTTCAAGTTAGGATAAAATAAATTCATTTTCCTTTTGGGTTAAAATCAACTACACTTTCATCTGGAGTTTTAAAAAGAACCACATCTTTCGTTTGGAGCTCTAAAAAAAGAATCACACTTATTCAAAGTTAAAAAGAATCACAAAAAAAAAACACACACAAAAATGTTTTTTGCCAAGTTAGGAACAAATTCTTTTGGTGCTTAAAATCAACAAAGCAAATTTCATTTCTTGCATCAACTTAAAGAAATTCACAGTCAACACTTCGTTTTGGGCAAAACTAAAAAGAACAAGCCATTTTTTCTTCAAGTTTAAAGCGATTTTACTTCAAGCAAAAACGTGTTCTGAATTTAGTTGACTAGGATTTCAAATTCTTAGTTTACAAAACATTTTGCCTTTGAAGTTAAAAAAGAACACCATTTTTGTTGGAGCAACATCTCCAAATAGATAGATCACATTGCGATGAAAATTAGTTAAAAAGAACAAGTGTTTTTGATGATTGGCACACTTGTGCAAAGTTTGTCGAGTGGTCCTACTTCTAACAAACACTATCCTCTCCCTTGGCTTTCGTGGTCTTAGGTGCAAGAGAAAAGTGTTAGTAACACTCAAAATTTTATCTTTTTAAGAGAGGCTTGCCAAGAGACACATCACTCTTGGGAACAACCTCGCGCGGTAAATCCTTCAAGCTACTATAAAAATCAGGTGTGAGCGAAAGTTGTAGCCTTGGGTATAGTTGTTCCTACAATGTAACTTGCCGAAAGGACATATGGGCCCCACTACAAGTTACAAGGTTCTTAAGTGAGTCACTCTAGAATGAACTTATGTCCAAAAATATCGAACATTACTAGACACCTTTTTATATAGAAGCCCACCCGTTCTATTGATTGAGGATATTTGTGAGAAGTTCAATGCAAGAGCATAGATGGTTTTGCTCCCAAGATACTCACCATACATATTTCCTTGAGTAGAAACATAGTTTTTTGAAAAGCTACTTGTAGCTTGATGAAAGTGGTGACTCCCCCATCATAGGGATCATCTATTTGTTATGCTCGTGCAAGACTTAGTATATCACATCCTTACCTACCATGTCAGGATTCATAAGGTATGTAGTACCAAAGTTGAAGAAATATCAAGATGTGGGCTGAAATTATCGCAACTGGCCATTTGACCTTAGGGATAAAGTGTGTTTGAAGTGTCTTCATTTTGTGTCAAGACTAGTGATAAACTAAGCCGACTTCGGGCTTTTTTGAAAAAAAATACTCAAAAACATTTTATAAAGGGTCAAAAAGTTCAAAGATTGGGTTGATTTAGACCCACACCTATTTGTGCCTTTTGAGGAAACATTATTGTGTTTGTGTGCTTTCTCTGTTTTCTTGTCAAATAAAATCAAAACCAATTCAAAAACAAGTATTCATCCAACACAAAATTTTCAAAACCAACATTTGGCAAAAATCAAAACAAAGTGCAAAAAAACAAGATATCAAGACTATATGACCATCCTTCACATTTTGAGAATGAGGAATCTTCATCAACATATCAATCTGAAGAAAAGACCATTGAGCTCAAAGGCTTTCATCAAAAGAAGGAGATTTTTCTATCTCAATAGAAATTTTTTTGTCTCACATAGAGCCTTCTTGCGTCACATGCATCTATATCTTCAAGGAAAATCTAACGAGTTTGATCAAGAGTCTTTGAAACACATAGCTTTTACTCAATATAGAGCTTTGAGTTATCATAAAAACAAAGGAGGCAAAATCAATCCTTCTTTCTTTCCAGACATTTGCATCACATATAACATAGCTCGGGAAGAACCACCAACCCCCGAAAGACAGGAGGAATAATTTGTCCCATATGTAACACAGAGTTTCTATTGAAGTTTAAATATTCCATCCATTCTCACACTCATACATCATCAATCCATTTCAAAAATATCAAAACATAAAGAGGTCTTGTCCTAAGTTCTTTTTAGATATTTCTTGAATCAAAACAAACACATCACTTTTTAGAGTGTCTCTACATCTAGGATAAACTCATCCTAAGAGGCATTTCTACGTAGGTTAAAACTAGTCTATGAGTGCATCCTCTCATTACTAGGTAGCTTGGTCTGTAACACATCTCAGACTTTGCTATACCTTATCATCTCAAAACATTGTCAACAAACACAACAAGCAATTCTTAGAAGGACTTTGGTAACATCAACCTTTAGTGTTAGAGATCCATATGCTAAACACTTCACCAAACATTTATCTCTCATTCCATAATCAACTCATCATCATTTTCATCAAACTTCAACAAAAACTTTCAAACAAAATGGCTCAAACCAGATCAAGGACTAGACAACTAGAGATCGAGGAGGAAGAGGAGGAAAATCTCAATGAATTCCAAGAAGCCCTTGGAGGAAATGCAAATGATGAGAATCCTAGTACTCACACTCCTGAAGCAATAGAAAGGGCACAACACAACCCCCTCTTCAATCAAATTTTTGATGAAATCCTCAAAAACAATGCTGATGCTCACTTTTTGAGACTTGCCCAAGAGGGAGCCAAACTACCCTCTGATTTTGATACTGCACAATTACAGCAAGCATCGGAACACCATAATCATAATGAGGGTGGAAGAGGTCGAGATAACTTCAGATATGATCTTCATCAAGGGAATCCCCCACCTCCTCCTCCTCCTAATGGCATTGACATGTTGAGGCAACAAGTTGAGAATCTAGCCCAACAACTCCATAGTGGTGTGAAAACTAATCGGTTTTCACTTAATCATATTTGTCCCTATCCCTTTGATAGGAATCTACATATGCCACCTTTTCCATGAGGGTTTGAAACACCTAAGTTTGAAAAGTATCGGGAAAAAGGATACCCTCAAGATCATGTCAGGGAATTTCACTCAGCCTGCCTATAGGTGGCATATGAAGACACATATCTCATGCGCCTCTTTCCTTAGAGTTTGGGAGGGACAACCACACAATGGTTTTCCCAACTAATAGGTGACATTAGGACATTCGAAGAACTAGTGCAAAAGTTCATCACACATTATTCACACAACATAGAACGCGATGTCACCATGGCAGAACTGTGTAATACTAAGCAAAAACTAAGGGAGCTATTTTCAGCTTTCCTACAACGATGGAGACAAATGTCTAGCAGACGTTCTCTTCAGCTACCTGAATGAGAGCTAGTGGAAATATTTATTTCCAACTTGAATGAAGAAATGGAATTCCATCTCAACATGAAAGGAACAGAGTCCTTTAATGACATGATCACCCAGGGATTAAAATGTGAATGGGCCCTCATCAAAAAGGGGCTTATCAAGATATACAGTGAACCAAAAGATGGTCCTCACCTGCACTTTAATAGTGATAAACCCAACTTCTGGAGTAAAAATAAAAACATCATCAATGACAGGGTTGTAGATGCAAGGACTATCAAGAGTGCACAACCTATGGTCCGATTTGCGGGGTGAAACCCCCCTCCTAAGAACAACACGGTTGCTCCTTTGCAAAATCAAGGACACAATGCACCGCAAGAAGAATCAAGACAATGACAACAAAATTATAAACCAAAACATAAATATGCTCCTCTTCAAATCCGGTGACCTTACCCAAGACATCTAATTATGAACCTCAGGCCAAACCTCCATGGTGGAGAGATAACGGACATTGCGAATTACATCAAAGGAAAGGGCATAAAACAAGTAACTATCATAGATTGAAAGATCTTGTTTAGGATCTTATTGACCGAGGAGAGATTGAAATTGAAGGACACGACCCAAAAACCTCAAATAATGATCATCTCATGTTTAAGAATCCACTTCCATCATAAGATCAAAGGGGTCCTTCCAGTTCAGGATGAAACACAGATACCAATGATTATATGCGAGCCGCCTATAATTACACTGTGAATCACCTATACGATGCCAATGAACAAATTGCAAACATTACCATCAAAGATCCAAGCCCTACCTGCAATATTGTTATGTGTCGTAGCAAGATCACTATTAAAGCAGCTCCATAAGGCACAACATCCATTCCAAAGCAGTATAACCTTGTGTAACAATTAGATAAAACGCCCGCACTTATATCCATCTTAGAGCTTTTGCGTCTATCCCCATCTCATAAAACAATCTTGGATCAAGCTCTCCAAGAGGTTTAAGTCCCTACCAATCTAAATACAGATCAATTTAAAGCTATGGTTGGTAATATGAGGTCATCACCATGTCTCACTTTCTTTGAAAGCGACAATACATCCTTCCAACAACCTCATAATGCCTCACTCCATATTGAAGGATTTATTAACCAACACAGGATCAAGCGAGTCTTGATCGACAATGGAGTAGGCCTAAATATCTATACATTACAATTGGTCACAACACTGGGATATGCGGTTGAATCAGTGGACCCTCACAAAAAGATAACCATAAAAGCCTATGATGATGCAAAACGTTCTTCAAAAGGAGCAGTTGTGTTACCAATCCGAGTAGGCCCAGTGGTGAAGCACATCATATGTCAAGTTTTGGACCTTCCTCTGCCATATAATTTGTTGTTAGGAAGACCTCAGATACATGCCATGCAAGCCGTTCCATCCACCTATCACCAGTGTATCAAGTTCCCTCATAACAGTGTAGAAATTACAATCCTGGGTGATGCAAATCCATTTGCATATTGTAACAATATCAACCATCAGCCAGAGATTATCATTCCCAACAATAGAGAAGCTATCCCATACACATCCTCTATAAGTCCAAACTCTCTTTCCAATTCAAACACCACTATACCAAAGCAAGAGAAGCTAAAAATGAAAATGGTAGAGGAAGGTCCTGGGGAGTACAATCTAAGCCAACTCTTTTGTGTTGGGCAACTACCCATTTCCCCTAGAACTCATGGTAAGCCTCAAAGGCTACTTCAAGCACCACTGGTTAATCCAGCATGCACTTTGGTACCTTTTATCCTTGGAAAGAGTTAGGAAGAGGAAACCAGAGATGAGGACTTAGCAGAATGGATCTATAAAGACCCTATCACCACATAAATCCCACAAGCTAAGATTCCCATATATCAATATGGAAAAGGCCTTACCATTATGAAAAGAATGGGCTATGATGGTCAGAGTGTTTTGGGACCTCACAAGAAAGGATGACATGAACCATTGCAGCCTGAATTAAAGCCTAAAGATAACACTGGATTAGGCTTTCAAAAGTAGACTCTTCCTAAGCTCTGATTCAAAGGGAAACCCAACAAACCTCTATATTAGCCTAATACTCTAAAGAGGCCACCCTTGATTATATTAGCAGCATCAAGAACCACATCAACTACCCCATTGAGGCTAAGAATCCCAACAATACTATCCACAACACCAATCCTCCCACCAATCACAACAACAACCCCATCAACAACAACAACTGCATCAACAACACCATTAGTAGTGTCAGAACCCCTAGCAATATCGATGACACTGATAATTCCATCAGAAATAGTAGATTCAATAATGTCGATACTCCCAATATCGGATTCCCTTATCCCAATAATCCTCCCTACAACACCAACCATTCCATATCCAGAAGAACATAAGCCAATTACAACTATAGTGTTCAACTCAACAGATATCCCGGTTTGGTATAGTAATCGAATACTGGAAAGCAACTCAGAGACTGACTCACATGAGTGGGAATTTGATTCCATACATCTCAATACTTCAGATGAGGAAGATGCATCACCACCTCCACCTCACAAAGAGATCCTTATTTATGGAGAAGCATAGATTAAAACCTCTTGGGTTCTTGAACTGGAAACACCTTCCACAGACCCTACGTCACATCCTACGCCTGATTCTGACAAGGAGAGTACCACCAATGACCTTCACCACAACATCTTAACCCTCACTGACACATCTTATGAACTTAACCTGATCGATGAGTTAATGCCCATTATCCATCCCGAACTCATCAAATGGAACCAACCAAATCCCACATGCCTTGACCAATTCCAAAATGATGAGGCAATCATTGACTTTTTGGAACTACAGGATAACATACCAAGAGGGAATCATAAAGCTGGATTCACCATTGAACTTAATAGCACAACCTACTTCGGGGCAGATGCCAAACCTTTCAGCTGCAAAAATATTACAATAAAACATGGATCTTCCAGTGAAAACCACACTGTGGCATTGTTTGATCCCAAAAAAGTAAAAAGAAAGAGCGTATCCAACAGTGAAAACCTCCTTGAGGTGCCTACGGATGAAAGGTTTGACATCCTCTCCGCTAGTGCAAATCAGGAATGATCAACGATCCTTATTAAGGAAACAAAAGAATTCAATGTGGGGACCTTGGAGACTCCTCACCACGTACATCTGGCATCTCTTTTAACTCCAGAGGAACAACCTAAGTTTGTAGAATTCTGTTAGAAGGGTTAGATCAACTTCGCATGGTCATATGCAGACATGCCTGGTCTGGATCCTGATTTAGTCATGCATCACCTCACCATGGCCGAAGGAGCTAAGCCTATAAAATAGAAGCTTCACAAAATGTACCCCCAGATTGCGGTACTAGTCAAAGAAGAACTTAAAAAACTCCTGGATGTTGGTTTTATTAGACCAATTGATTATGGAGATTGGATCTCCAACATTGTACCTGTCAGTAAACCAAATGGGGGCATTCGTATCTGCACAAATTTTATAGATCTAAACAAGGCATGTCCTAAGGAAGACTTCCCCCAACCAAACATTGACATGATTGTGGACCTAGCACCAGGACATGCCATGCTTTCTCTCATGGATCATGTTTTAGGTTACAACTAGATAAAGATTGCACCCGAAGATCAACATAAAACTTCCTTCACATATCCATGGGGAACATATTGTTGGAACGTAATGCCTTTTGGTCTAAAAAATGCAGGGGCGACCTATCAAAGAGCAATGACCACCATATTTCATGATATGATGCATACCATAATGGAGGGTTATGTTGATGACCTACTAGCAAGATCATTAACAAGAGAAGGTCATCTTGCAGTATTAGAAAAAATCTTTGACAGACTGGAACAATATCATGTTTGACTCAACCCAAAGAAATTTGTCTTTGGAGTAACCTCAAGGAAGCTTCTAGGATACATTGTCTCAAGCAAAGGCATTGAGGTCGACCCAACAAAGGTCAAAGCAATCATGGACATGCCACCTCCAAAGAACATCAGTCAGCTAAGGACATTACAAGGGTGACTTCAGTACCTCCTAAGATTCATTACACAACTAGCAGAGAAGTGTCACCCCTTTACACACCTGTTACACAAAAACATCTGCTTTCAATGGGATGCCCGATGCTAGCAAGCATTCCAGATGCTTAAGGACTATCTCATGAATACACCATTGTTGATCCCACTAGATCCAAGTAGACCTCTATTGCTCTATATTTCAGCAACTAATACAACATTAGGAGTTCTACTGGCACAACATAATGCAGAAGGGAAAGAGTGTGTTGTATACTATATCTCTCACACGTTGGTTGATTATGAACTCAATTACACACCTATTGAGTGAGCTTGCCTAGAAGTAATCTTGGCAGCCACTAAACTGAGGTACTGCCTACTTTGATGGTTCATATACTAGGCATGGCTCAAGGGCAGGCATTCTTTTTATTATACCTCAAGGTGATAGCATCCTGAAGTCTTACAGTCTAACATTTCCATGTACAAACAACATAGCAGAGTATGAGGCCTTGATCATAGGACTCAACCTAGCCATACAATAGAAACTGAAAGAGCTACAGATATATGGTGACTCCCAACTGGTCATCTGACAAGTCGCGGACAAATATCAGACCAAGGATGATAAACTTATGTCATATAAGCAAATGGTGGATAATTTAAAAGCATCATTTACAACTATCACCTTTGAGTAGATACCTAGAGATTAGAATCGAGTTACTGATGCTATGGCTACCATTGCATCTCTCCTAGATCTTCCACTAAATTCAACAGGCTACGAGTTCTTGGTAGAATAGCTTTGGATTCCTGCTTATGATATCCCTGAATCCGAGATGATATGTCACCTTGTCGATTCTGAATCCCCATGGTACGGTGAGTTCTACACCTATCTCCGTGATCACACACTTCCTCCTAACCAATCGAATAACCAACGCAAAACCTTCATTCACCAAACCGCTTGATACACCATCATTGCTGAAACCCTATACCAACGCAGTCTTGATGGTACTCTCCTTCGATGTTTGGAATAGGATGAGACAACAAAGGCCTTGGAAGAGGTTCATGAAGGAATTTGTGGGACTCACTCAAGTGGTCCTTCCTTAGCAAAGAAGATCATGTGCACTGGATACTATTGGTCATCCATGGAAAAGGATTCCTACTATTTTGTCAAAAAATGCAAGAAATGCCAAGTTCATGGAGACTTGATACATGCACCCATATAGGAATTGCAACCAATCACAACACCATGACCCTTTTGTTAATGGGGACTTGACCTTGTGGGTAAGATTCATCCATCTTCATCCAACAACCATAAATTCATTATTAACACCACCAAATACTTCACAAAGTGGATCGAAGCTGTTCCACTTACCCAAGTCACCGGCAAGAAGATCGCCTCATTCATCCTTAATTACATCATCTGCCAGTATGGTGTACCCATGTCCATCATCATAGATAAAGGACTTCCTTTCAAAAATCAGGATGTCCGTGAGCTCTGTGAGAAGTTTCACATCCAACACCGCTTTTCCACTCCCTATTACCCATAAGGCAATGGTCAGGCCAAAGCATCAAACAAGAACATATTGAGAATCCTCAAGAAGATAGTCAATGATGTCATCCGTGATTGGCATGTTCAATTGAATCCAGCACTATGGGCATATCGAACTAGTATTCGAAACCCTATAGGCGCAACTCCCTACTCACTGATCTATGCTGCAGAAGCCATCCTTCCTATTGAGGTTGAGATACTATCTCTACGGGTTTCCTTGCATAATTTGATAGATGATGAAGCATACCGAGTCTCCCATCTTCAAGATTTGGAACTACTTGATGAAAGGCGACAAGTTGCATACAACCATCTCAAGGCTTATCAACAACGCATGAGCAGAAGCTATAATCATCGGGTTAGACCTCGTGCATTTGAGGTAGGTGATCTTGTTCTTAAAGAGAATCCTCATAACCAACCAAATAGATAACACCAAGGCAAGTTTGAATCAAACTGGCTGGGTCCATATGTTATCATTGTTGTATTTGGGTGCGGGGCGTATCAGTTGGCTACTACAAAAGGAGAACAGCTAGCAGATCCGATCAATAGCATGCACCTCAAATGGTTTTATACATAAGTTGTATAGAGCATCAGACTCCAATGTATACTAGAAAAACACCAAAAACATTCAGAAAAAAGGTCCTAAAGAAAATACAAAAAAATCAAAATAATAAAGAAAAATCATACATCCAAACGGTGAACAACCACTTTGGTGGCACCTTGGGTAAGTACAATGGTGAAAACCTGGCAAACAGGTGCCACTCGTAAAGGCTATGGCTCCATTGTCTTTCAAACTTGTTGCGATCATAGGCATTGTATCCATTCATCTATCAATCAAACCATGGCTTGTTATTGATCTGCAATCAGGGTTAGTACTTCATGTGTCCTGCATCCTGCTTTTCCTAGTGATGTCTAAACTGGGGGCAATGCTCTTAACCTATTGATGGAAGTGGATTCTATATTACTTGTGATTCATTGCGTTCTTCATTCAAAACACATCAAAAAATCCAAAAACATTCAAAAACACATCAAAACTCCAAAAACATTCAAAACTGTCTCACAAAATCCAAAAATATTTAAAAACACTCACAAAAATCCAAACACATGATAAAACATCAAAAATCAACCAAAAACATGACAACACGAAAAAATCCTATGTACATATGCATCGACACCAACATCAAACAAACATTTTGAGATACTCCAACAATGATCACTTTTCAAATCAACCAAACAATCAACATCGACACACAACTGTCTTAACAAGGATGCATCCTTCCTTACCAAAATAAAGACAAAGATAACATTTTCTTTGACAAGAAAATTTTGTTTAAGCTATCAAATACTTGGTCGATTTGATAAGTTATTTATTCATTTATATCAGGTTCCTACACTACTCCGGGATATCCACAAGTGATTAGAGTAGCCAGGATGGTTCCTAAGCATTGTTTGTTTATCTTTTACGAATTATTCCAATGAAGTTCTGGGGCATGTACTAATGGTGTCTATGTGGGAAGTTCACTAAGCTACATGATCTTATGCAAAATCTATTCATAGATCAATATGGCTTACTGACTACAGCGTATACCTCGACCATATGAGCATGAACCATTATGGGGGGTCCATATTCTTTATTTATGCTACTTGCTTATAGGTACAATGCTCCAAACTTGGTTCCTACTACCTCATCCAAGATTGATACTACCATTTCTCCATGATGAAAATAAAGCACTATGGATCGTCATTTCATCTCATTTGTTTATATTGCATTTCACCCATTCTTTCATTATTAATATTTATGATTTTTTATGCAAGTGTGAACAAGTTAAAAATGAGAAATTATTTAATAATCAATCGGTCTTAGATACAATCATGACAGAGTTCTCTGATACATCATCAGTGCATCATAAAATTTCTCACCAACTGGCATTCATCTATCATGAACGCATGATGTCATCATTATCATTACATTTAGTTGCATTTAAATTCATCTAGTTCATTGTCATTTACTTACATATAGGTTCATTGCATCCATTTTAAATATTCATTTAAGTGCATCTAATATCATTTAGTTGCATTCATTATCACTTACTTATATTAGTATCCCTACATCATTTCATCATTGCAATTAAAGGAATTTAGATTCATTTGTATAAATTTCCCATCATCTCATTTACTACCATTATTAGCCATTACCGTACATTCATTTAGTCATCTAGGTACCATTAGATGTCTTTTAAATAATTCAAAATCATTCATCATCATTTAAGTTTGTTTACAATACATTCATCTAGATTCATTTAGTTGCATTCATTTGCATTTATTTATCTATTAGTTAAGTACATTCATCTATCAAATCCAGTATATTCTTATACTCATTCATTTGATTCTCATCTTTACAAGTTTCCTCTAAATTCATTAAGATGCATTCATTATCCTCTTAATTGCATTAAGGTGCGGTTATTCATTATCCCTTAGTTGCATTTATTTGCATTATCATTTCACTTAGTCATATTTTAAGTCATTTAGAATCATAACATAAACATTTGTCTCAACATTTGTTTATTCATTTTACAAAATGCATTCATTTAAGATGATCACATAAACATTTTAATCACCATTTGTTTATCCATTTTGCATTCATTTTTTAACCATCTATGCACATTTACATAACCCATTCGATTCATTACATTTCATCATATCAAACACAAGATGCATATCATCATTTCATCAACATAAACACAAGTGCTATCTAGCTCATATTTAGCATCATTTATAAAGAATTACATCATCATCATGGCATTCCATACATAAAGCATTACAACAATGAATCATACATATATTAACCTGCATCCACATGTTAGTATCACATTCATAAAACATGCATATAGACATCATAAAACTCATCAAATGCATATACAAATCATCTCATCAACATATACATCTAGCAAGTAAAAAAAAACATCCATCTAAGCATAAATCATAAACTCATCATCCTGCATAAATCCATACATATCATCAACATGCATATCATCACAAATATGAGATCTCCTCATATATCACATCATATATCATCTCGCAAAAGCACACATGTATCAGAGTACAAAAATATTGGCTACCAAGAGCCATCCAAGTCACAGTCCAAAATGACAATGTAATAAGATACATAAAGCTCTCTCAAATGGCACTCTAACAAGATGCTATACCACCATCACCACCTGCTCCACTGCTACCCCCTGCTCCACCACTACCACCTGCTCCCCCACTACCCCCTACACCACCCGCACTATCTTGTTGTGGAGGACCCATCACACCACCACTGCTCTATATCCTCTGAGACCGCTATGATCTCACCCGATGCATCTGTGAATAACTCAGTGCCCGCTGACTGGATGGCACCGCCTGCTCATATAAACCCTGCCAATACTCTATCTTCACCTAAGCTCACCATATCTCCCTCATCACCTCCCCAGTAGGACCCTATGCTCCTATCCCCACTCATACTCTCTCCTATAGCTCCATCAATCTCTCCACCACATCATCTCTCTCCCTCAACACTATAGTCAACTCTGACTCCCATGCAAACAACTGAACATCTCTAGCTGCAACCTCTACCTCCATCTCCTCCACCTGTGCCTCGGCTGCTATCAGTTGAGTCTGCATATGTACTAGCATCTGCTCCCGTACATCTCCTCCCCCCATCCCCATCCCCATAGGATCCTCTCCTCCACCAATATCTCCCTCTCTCATATCCATAGGTGCTTCTCCCTCCCCCATATCTTGCCACCTAATCTAACTCCTCCCTGCATCAAAGGACCCTGTGACAGTCACAATGGCTGCCCGCCTCTCCCTCTCCCCTGTAACCGTCCTCCTTCACCACCTCCACCTCCAAATCCACCACCACCCCCTCCCCAACCTTCAAATCCACCACCACCACCCCCTCCACCACCTCCTCCTCCGTCACCTCTACCTCATCCATCTAATACAGGTCCTTGACCTCCTCTCCTCCTTCATCTCTATCTCCTATCCTCCTCAAAATATGGAATCGGCTCCGCCGGATCTGATATACTTGGAATAGGATGTGCAGTCATATACTGTGTATACTCCTCTATCACTCTGACATCCACCATTCCTGACCTCATATGTCACGGTCTCGCCTGTAAAGTTTGGAACTCCGCTAAGGCCTGATCATATGGTAACATTGGCCCCCACTAGAATCTCTCTCGTACTGCCTGCGCATACTCCCCTGATCCACTCGGCCATCCCTGCCTCCGACCGAACTATCTCATCACTCTGCCCGGTACTTGTCTCTCCACATTGTAGGCTGTCCTACCAATCAAGTAACGTGTTATAAATACATAAGGCAAGGACTCTACATCATCCTCCTAGGGCTCACACTCAATATAAGGCCTCCATATCACTCTATCTAAATCATCTAATGCCCACCGCCACCACTCCAACTTCCCCAAGTGGGGCTGGCTCATCATACCTCCATACATATACACATAGGGTTGATTTGCTGCCCTAAACCTCAAGCTGACCGACCGTGTCACTGGCAGGTGCTCCCAATCCCAGATATGCAACAATGTGATCCCGACTCCCAGCGAGCTTGTCTCTCGATATACCACCTCATGCAGCTCCCTGTATAAGTGAGAAAGCACGCACGACCCCCATGCATAGTGGGTCCCATCTATCATCATGCGCTCAATAACTTGGCCCCAACCCACAGCCAGTCCATGCGATCATCGATCGAGGCACAACAAACCCCTGACGATGCCTGATAATACCATTGTAATGGCTCATATAACACCACTATCTCCTCCCACGCGATCAAGCCATCATGAATGTACACATCCTCAACAAAAAACCTCTGTACCGCTATCATCCCTAGTGCTCGGTCATACATCACCAGATCCCCTCGGATAGGGATGTGCAAGATCCACCACACATCCTCCAGTGTCACAGTCATCTCCCCCATAGCCAGATGGAACGTGCAAGTCTCGTCGTGCCACCGCTTCGCTAATGCCGTCATAAGGTCGTGATTCATTTAAATCACGGGCATGTACATCACATCATAAAGTCATGTCACTACAATGCAATCAATCTCGGCCTCCGTCAACTGATATCTCAACTGTTGCATAGCTGGATGCCTCTCCGGCATCTGTAAGACGAGAAGATCCTCCTACACATCACACACATCTGCATCATCATCAGTTGTTTTGTTTCAAACTTTCTTAGGTTTAAACTTAGACTATCAACAGATACTCTGATCAAGTATCTTCGGGTCTCAACAAGTAAGCAATCATGGTAAACCTAGACTACAACAGACATTTATCATAATGACCTAGTCTCAACGGGGCTGCTATGGTTCAAAACAACTATCCATCCATCTACCATCGGCATCAAGAGATTATTTTTCTAACACTGGGACATTTATTTTTCAGACAATAGCGCTATTCTACTAACCATCGCGCTAAAACAACTACACATTAGCGCTACAAAACCAATAGTGCTAAAACCATTGCACAAGAGCGCCAGTCCAGGGCAATAGCGCTACAAGACTAACTCAACCATGCTAAAACTACAATCGCACTAAAACAACTGCACGAATGCGCTAAACCTTGCAATAGCACTAAAACCACTATGCAATAGTGCTATAGCGGCACAAAAGCGCTAGTTAAAGTGACAACAACGCTAAAACACAGTTTTAGCGCTATTGTCTTGACTCAACTTGGACACTGGAAAAAAGACATCAAAAATGCGAAAAAAAATTAAATTTTTAATTGGCCTACCACTGGTCTGTAGTCATCTGGCCGCTAGAATCGACGGACTTGCTCTAGTTGATGATCTGCTATCGGTACTGGCATCCTCACTACTGCTCACTCTTTCACCAAAGTCACTATTAGAGCTCTGAATCACTGTGGAGATGGATGCAAATGATCCTGTTTTTACCCCTTCGCCCTAACCCTAATTTTACCCCGCTCACCGTCGTGGTCCGCGTGAACTTCCAATGCCTCCCATTTCTCCATTTTTTCTCCGATTTCTTTTATTCTTTCACCGTTATTGCTAACTTCTTTTCTTCTACCTCCCCGCCAATTCTCGTCCTTTTTCGAGAGATCGCCCAATTTTTCAAAAAATTTCGGCCCATCTCTCGAGGGGGCATACACCCACTAAATTAAAATTTATAGGGCTTATTTCTTCTCGCCTATTTTTCTTTCTTTGAAACGACGTGATAAACCGCACCATCTCAAAGAGGGGCAAATGTAGTCACATAAATCTGTCCATTTTAATTAAATGAATATTTGTTATTTATTTGATTAATAAATCCACTAGGCAACAATTAATTAAATTAACATTCAATTAATTCATCTTCAAACATTCTCCTATTAATTAAAGAAATTATTCAATTTATTTTAATTAATTCATTAAACCAAATTCACAATCAATTAAATGAATAAATCCTATTTATTCAATTTAACCCCCTTTCCTCTTCTAAATAAATAATTAAAACATTTATTTAAAACTATTAAATCCCCCCCACTTGCATTCTCCTACAAATGCAAGTTGCATTCTCCTACAAATGCAAGTTGCAACCATAATTAAAATAAATTTATTTTATTTTAATTTAAATCCTATTTTCCCTCAGCCACCAAACCCACTTGCAATTCTAAATCCCCTTCTAGACCTTTCTAACCACTTTCTAAACATTCCTAATTAACCTAATCCATCTCCTAAATATTGTCACATTCCTAAGCAACTTCGAGTCACTTCTCAAAGAATCCAAAGTCTTTGAAAAGCATTTAACGCTTCATGTGTTCAACAAGCCAACCCCAAAAGTCTTCCAAACCACTAATGGCTCTTACATGACCATTAATGGCTCTTACATAACCATTTATGGTTAAATCCACTTGCTCCCATGGTTAGAGACTTTACCTCTAACTCAACCCTCATTTAACCCATGGGTCTCTTGAAGCATTTATTGTTTTGACCATGGTTATGTTGGCATTATGTGAACCGGCATGAGCCTTATGTAAACTGGCATGAAGACATAATGATATTGTATGTTGTCATTGATGTGAGCCTTATGTAAACTGGCATGAAGACATAATGATATCGTATGTTGTCATTGATATCAATATGAGACATAGTGTGAATTGGCACATGAGATAAGTGAAGAAAGAGGTACCGGCATATGTGTGAACCGGTATATGCCAAAGTGAAGTGACACATTTATTCAAAGTGAACCGACATGCAGTTATGGGAACCGACACATGGAAGCACTGTATGACTACCGGTTGGTAAAGCAGCTTCCACTTCGGGGTTTCCGGTTGGAGTATCTCAAGTCTGTGTGACTCAATCGGTGATCTTTGTGTGATGAGTTAGCAGTATGATGGAGGATAGATCGTGTTGCCACGTAAGCTCTGTGCGCGTGAAGGATCTTGCATGAAGAAGACTATTCCTATCTACCTCGAGAATGTGCGAAGTCTGTCAAATGGTGATAACGCGTGATGGGTTATCAGCCGCCATGAAAATGGTGGATAATGGACGATGGAGAATGTCTTGAGATCGACTCAAGACTGGTGCATTTAATGCAGTATGTTTCAACGGTCAGGATCGAACCGTTTGAATTGCTCAACCTAATAGGTTTAGGGTTTAAGGTTTTTGCTACCAACCTGTATGTTCCATGTAAGGTCTATGTTAGCTTTCTGTCTGAAGTTGTTGGCAAAAGTTGTGAGTGTGTATCCAATGAAAGTGACACAAGATTCTTGCCAGACCATAGGAGAGAAGAGATACCTACAAAGTGTATGTGTAGAAGGAAAAGAGGAGCCTAAACAGATCTGTATTAGTATTAAGTGTTGTTAACAGATCATTGTAATACCTGTTGATCTCTAACCACTTCAACAGTTGTAAAATCCCCTAACAGGGTAGCCTTAATTGGCTTGATTCAAAATCCCTTAAATTGGGTGGTCTTAACCGGCTTACCTATAAATCCCTTAACTGGGTAACTCAAAGCTAATGAGTTCTGAGAAGCTAGAAAAGCTTAGGAGATCCTTTCAGCTATTGAGTTCTTAAAATCCTCTAACAAGGTGACCCTACCAGGTTTAACCCTTAACCGGGTATCCCTTAACTGGGTGATCCCTAACAGGATCGGTTCCTACTAGAACCTATTGTAATGTTCTTAACCAGACAAGGCTCCTAACAAAGTGGACTTCTAAAAAGTTTAAAAAGCAGCTTGTGGGTATTCATCCCCACCGTGGTTTTTCCTAGTTGGGTTTCCATGTGAAAAATATGTGTGTCATGTGAAATGCTTTTTGTCTTGTGATGCTTTGTTTTATTTGTTATGCACATGAAGGTTCTATGTTTTATGCTTGTCTATAAAACATATTGAACTCACTGTTGTGAAGATTTGATAGTTAAAGTCTACTAGTTCATGCATGTGAATATTATGATAATGTGGTATTGAGCTAAGAGAAAAGCTTAGTAAGTGACCGGTTCATGACTGATTGAGCTATATTAGATGCTACCAGTTGCACTCTATTTTACCGGTATCTCTATTTATCAGTCATTGTGAGTGTTTGCTGTCAAACCGGTTTTGGACTGTATTTGTGTCTATACTGATTCACCCCCCCCCTCTCAGTACCGGTTTGGTACTAGTGGTTCATCATTGAGTTATCAATTGGTATCAGAGCACTCCAGGTCCTTTGTGTTGTAAGCTTAACCGCTTGAGGAAAAGATCCTAGCTAAATGATGAAGAGGGAAGGTCCAAAGTTCAACAGGGAAAACTTTGGTATATGGAAAGACAGGATGAAGATATTCATCAAAAGCATGGGTGTTCAACACTGGAGTTATGTTGAAAATATATATGTTGTTCCTACCAGTACTCTCACCGATGACCAAAAGAGAGAGATACAAGAAAATGGGCAAGTCATGGAAGCCCTCATCAGTAGTCTATCTGACATTGAGTTTATTGATGTTCAGGACAATGCAAATCCCAAAGAAGTATGGGATGCTCTTGAAAATATCTATGGTGGTGATGAGAATGTAAAAAAGGCTAAGGAAGAGAGCTTGAGAGGAAAGTTTGAAGACATGAGAATGGTTGAAGGAGAGACCATTTAGCAGTATGGAATAAGAATCAAAATAGTTGTTGGAGAAATAAAGAGTGCAGGTGGCAAAATAGAAGATTCCACTGTGGTAAGTAAAGTCCTGAGATCCCTGTTGCCGGTCTATGCAATAAGGGTTGCTACTATTCAAGAGCTGAGATCAATAGACAAGTCTAAGGCATCCTTGGACTCCATCATAGCCAAGTTGACAGCCTATGAGCTGAATAGCTTTGATGGTAGTGTTCAAAAGTCAGAATCAGCTTTTAAAGCTTCTGCTATACCATCCAGAAAAGGAAAAGAGGCTAGCACTAGTGGGGAACCTAGTCAGAATAGAGAGATGAAGGATGAAGAGTTTCTGATGGAATTTGAAGCTCTTCTAGCCACGAGATTCCCAAAAGGAACTGGTAAATACAAAGGTAAGCTACCTTTGAAATGTTTCTCCTGCAACCGGATAGGACATATTGCTATGAACTGTCCTAATAGTGACAACAAGGACAAACCAGAAAAGTTCAAGAAATTCAAAGGAGGAAACCGAAGAAATTGTTTTGTGGCAATTGATGAAGGTGTCACAGATGAGGAATCAAAAGATGAAGAGAATGAAGACATTGTGTTCGTTGCTGTAAAGGAAGATGTGACGGACAAGAAGGCTTTTATCTCCCGGTTTGATGATTCCAATGAGTGGATCATTGATAGTGGTTGCTCTCACCATATGACTGGTGATTGGAGCAAGTTTCTATCATTAGAAGAGTATGATGGTGGTGTGGTTCGCTTTGGCAATGATGCACCATGCATGGTCAAAGGCAGAGGGTCCATCTCCTTGAATGGAAAGAGTAGTGCTAACAATGTGTATTGGGTTGATGGTCTCAGACACAACCTTCTAAGTGTTGCCCAGTTAAATGACAGTGGACTCACTCTGCAATTCAAGAATGGAGTTTGTAGAATCAAAGGTAAAGATGGTAAATTGGTAGCCACTAGCATGCAGACTAAAGGTAACCTATTTCATCTAAATGCTAATATAAGTACATGTCTTATGGCTAAGCTTGATGATAGTTGGATATGTCATAGGAGATTCTGCCATGTGAACTTTGACAACATTGTGAAGGCTAGTAAGATCAAGGCAGTTAGAGGGTTGCCGGTGCTGAGCAAACCGGATAATACCTTGTGTAGAGAATGTCAATTGGGGAAAATGTCTTCCTCAACTTTTAAAGGTAAATCTCTCACTATTGACAACTTGCTTGATCTTGTGCATACTGATTTATGTGGTCCTATGAAAACTAGAAGTGTGCAAGGTGATAGGTACTTCATGATTCTCACTGATGACTGCTCAAGAATGATGTGGGTCACATTCTTGAAAGACAAGTCTGAAGCTTTTGGGAAATTCAAAGCTTTCAGAGCAATAGTGGAAAAGGAAAGTGGTAAAATGATCAAGTGTCTCAGAACTGATCAAGGAGGGGAATTCACTTCCAGTGAATTCAATAAGTACTATGAAGAATTTGGCATCAAGAGACAGTTGTCTGCCCCCCGAACTCCATAGCAGAATGGCCTAGCAAAGAGGAACAACCAGACTATGGTTGAAGCAGCTAGAACTATGTTGATCCAAGGAAAGGTTGCTCACACCTTTTGGAGAGAAGCGGTGAGCACTGCAGTTTACACTATGAACCGGGTACTCATCAAAAAGGGCAAGGACAAAACTCCTTATGAGTATTGGACCGGTAAGACCCCTGTGGTAAACTATTTTAAGGTCTTTGGTAGCAAATGTTACATCAAGAGGAGTGAACATTAGGGCAAATTTGAAGCTAAATGTGATGAAGGAATATTTCTAGGATATTCCACCAAGAGTAAAGCTTTCAAGTGCTACAACAATAGGATTCAGAGAATTATGGAAAGCATCAATATAAGAGTTGATGAATCCTCTGAGAAGACTGAGAAAGCCAGCAGTGAGCAAGTTGTAAATGAACTGGTTGCAACCTTCTGGGAATCGGTTGTCAGTCAACTGAGCACTAGTAACAGTGTTCCTGAACCGGTGAATGTTGATACTGATGAAGATAAGGATGAAGAAGAAAAGTAAGAAGAACCAATTAAGACCATTCCTTGGTATGTCAAGTTGAATCATGATCCCAAGCAGATCATAGGTGATAAGGATGCAGGAATCCTTACCAGAAGAAAGATCAAAGAAAACTTATGTATGATCTCTGAATTTGAGCCTAAATCATTCAAAGAGGCTCATAATGATGAAGACTGGATCAAGGCAATGGGAGAAGAACTTGACCAGATAGAGAAAAATGGTACATGGTCCTTGGTACCCAAACCAGAGCATAAAAATGTCATTGGCACCAAATGGGTGTTCAGAAATAAGTTGAATGAGGATAGCATAGTGATTAGGAATAAAGCCAGACTGGTATGCAAAGGATATGCTCAAGAAGAAGGTGAAGACTATGGGGAAACCTTTGCTCCTATAGCCATATTGGAAGGAGTTCGTATGCTTCTTGCATATGCAGCTTTTAAGAGATTCAAGGTATATCAAATGGATGTAAAATATGCATTCCTAAATGGTGTACTTGAAGAGGAGGTATATATTGAGAAACCAGATGGGTTTACCCTATCTGAAGACAGTGACATGGTATGTAGGCTACACAAAGCATTATATGGTCTAAATCAAGCACCCAGGGCATGGTATGAGCACCTACATTCCCATCTTGTGAAGATTGGATTTGAGAGAACAAGTGAAGATAGCAATATCTACTTGAAGTCTGAAGAAGATCTGATCTTGATCTGTAAAGTTTTTGTTGATGACATCATCTTTGGTGGAGATGACAAGATGAGTCATGAGTTTGTTGATGAGATGAAGAAAGAGTTTGCAATGTCACTCATAGGGGAGATTAAGTTCTTCATTGGACTGCAGATCCAACAGATGAAAGATGGAATCTTCATCACTCAGTCCAAATATGTCAAAGAGGTGTTGAAGACTTTTGGCATGGAAGATAGAAAGCCAGTTGGTACACCAATGGTGACCGGTTTCAAATTGACAAAGGAGAATGATTCTGCACTGGTTGATGGGAAGGAATACCGATCAATGATTGGTAAGTTGCATTATGTAGTGCATAGCAGACCAGATATTGCACATGCAGTTGGCATCACTGCAAGGTTCCAGAAGAGTCCAAGAGAATCTCACTTGAGTGCAGTCAAGCGGATTCTTAGGTATCTGAAGGGAACAATTGACTATGGATTGTGGTACCCATACAACAATAATTTCAATCTGAAAGTATTCATAGATGTTGATTGGGTCAGTAATGTGGATGACCAAAAGAGCACAACCGGTGGTGCATTCTTTCTCAGTGGTAGATTGGTCTCATGGATGAGTAAAAAGTAGAGTTGCATCTCTCAGTCTACAGCGGAAGCGGAGTATGTTGCAGCTTTCATGAACTACACTCAGACAATCTGGATGAAGCATGTACTGGAAGGCTTCAAGATCCCTATATCTGAACTGGTAAGTATATTCTGTGATAACACAAGTGCTATCAATATATCAAAGAATCTGGTTTTACATTCTAGAACCAAGCATTTTGAGCTTAAGTATCATTTCTTGAGGGAAAAGGTTCAGAATAAAGAGATTGCACTGGAGCATGTGTCCAGTAAGGAGCAATTAGCAGAAATATTCACCAAGACTCTCCCAAAGACAACATTTGTGCATTTGAGAGGTGAATTAGGGGTATTGCCCCTTCAGGAGGTGAACTAAAAGTGGTTGTTCCACATCAGTCAGGTACTAGATAGACAAATATTTAGTTGATTGGTGTGTTTAAGGATGCTACTCCTCAGGGGGAGCAACATGAGGAAACAGTGATGATTGTACCTCCACTTTGGCATTGTTGTCAAAGGGGGAGAAGAAGTGAAGCAAAAAGATATCTGCAACAAATGGGGAGAAGATGTGAAGCAGATAAGATATCTTTTGTATATTTCCATCAATGCCAAAGGGGGAGATTGTTGGCATTATGTGAACCAACATGAGCCTTATGTAAACTGACATGAAGACATAATGATATTGTATGTTGTCATTGATGTGAGCCTTATGTAAACTGGCATGAAGACATAATGATATTGTATGTTGTCATTGATGTCAATATGAGACATAGTGTGAACTGGCACATGAGATAAGTGAAG
Organism: Cryptomeria japonica; assembly: GCF_030272615.1. Lineage (NCBI taxonomy): Eukaryota > Viridiplantae > Streptophyta > Pinopsida > Cupressales > Cupressaceae > Cryptomeria > Cryptomeria japonica. Next base: position 732,251,513 of record NC_081414.1, read on the forward strand.
AAAGAGGTACCGGCATATGTGTGAACCGGTATATGCCAAAGTGAAGCAACACATTTGTTCAAAGTGAACCGACATGCAGTTATGGGAACCGGCACATGGAAGCACTGTATGACTACCGGTTGCTAAGGTAGCTTCCACTTTGGGGTTTCCGGTTGGAGTATCTCAAGTCTGTGTGACTCAATTGGTGATCTTTGTGTGATGAGTTAGCAATATGATGGAGGATAGATCGTGTTGCCACGTAAGCTCTGTGCGTGTGAAGGATCTTGCATGAAGAAGACTATTCCTATCTACTTCGAGAATGTGCGAAGTCTATCAAATGGTGATAACGCGTGATGGGTTATCAGCCACCATGAAAATGGTGGATAATGGACAATGGAGAATGTCTTGAGATCGACTCAAGACTGGTGCATTTAATGCAGTATGTTTCAATGATCAGGATAGAACCGTTTGAATTGCTCAACCTAACAAGTTTAGGGTTTAAGGTTTTTGCTACCAACCTGTATGTTCCATATAAGGTTGATGTTAGCTTTCTGTCTGAATTTGTTGGCAAAAGTTGTGAGTGTGTATCCAACGAAAGTGATACAAGATTCTTGCCAGACCATAGGAGAGAAGAGATACCTGCAAAGTGTATGTGCAGAAGGAAAAGAGGAGCCTAAACGGATCTGTATTAGTATTAAGTGCAGTTAACAGATCATTGTAATACCTATTGATCTCTAACCACTTCAACAGTTGTAAAATCCCCTAACAGGGTAGCCTTAATTGGCTTGATTCAAAATCCCTTAAATCGGGTGGTCTTAACTGGCTTGCTGTAAATTCCTTAACCGGGTAACTTGAAGCTAATGAGTTTTGAGAAGCCAGAAAAGCTTAGGAGATCCTTTCAGCTATTGAGTTCTTAAAATCCTCTAACAAGGTGACCCTACTAGGTTTAACCCTTAACCGGGTATCCCTTAACCGGGTGATCCCTAACATGATAGGTTCCTACCAGAACCTATTGTAATGTTCTTAACCGGACAAGGCTCCTAATAGAGCAGACTTCTAAAGAGTTCAAAAAGCAGCTTGTGGGTATTCATCCCCACCGTGGTTTTTCCCAGTTGGGTTTCCACGTGAAAAATATGTGTGTCATGTGAAATGCTTTTTGTCTTGTGATGCTTTGTTTTATTTGTTATGCACATGAAGGTTCTATGTTTTATGCCTGTCTATAAAACATATTGAACTCACTGTTGTGAAGATTTGATAGTTAAAGTCTACTAGTTCATGCATGTGAATATTATGATAATGTGGTATTGAGCTAAGAGAAAAGCTTAGTGAGTGACCGGTTCATGACTGATTAAGCTATACTAGATGCTACTGGTTGCACTCTATTTTACCGGTATCTCTGTTTATCAGTCATTGTGAGTGTTTGCTGTCAAACTGATTTTGGACTGTATTTGTGTCTGTACTGATTCACCCCCTCCCTCTCAGTACCGATTTGGTACTAGTGGTTCATCATTGAGTTATCAGGTTATTCCCACTAACTCTTGCACAAGAGTTTATCCATTGGATAAAGGCATTATTCCTTGAATAATGAATTTATTCACTCAACTCAACATTAACCTTACCTCACAAGTTAACCCTCAAGTCATATCAAGCATTTAATGCTTATTCCCTCTCCTCTCAACCCATCTCTTGTTGACATTTGTCATCCTAGGATTGGATTGAAAGTCCTCACATGGATCTTAAGTCCTTGAATCCTGACCCTTGTTGAGATTGTTTAATCTCAACCCTCCATTACTCTATTTTACCTATAAATAGAGCTCATTTCTTCATAATCCAGATCCTGAAAACTTGTATGCATTTAACCTATAGTGAATTTTAGAGAGCATTTAGCATAAGCATTTACATTTACTCTTTTGGACTAAAATCAACACTAGATTAGATAATATCTCATTTTTAGTTTGTTCATGTTTGCATTTTCATGAGCTTTTATTTCATAATCTTGAATCTCCATAAGACATCCAAAAAATGGTGCAAAAAGCTACATAGAGCTACACTTATTAGGGAACTTGGAGAGGAGAGGAACAAGGGAGGAGCCACTATGAATGTTTTGGTCAGCATTTGGAGGAGTTTAGTTTACTTCTTGTGTCTTTGCATGCTTTCCATTTCTTATTTAGTATCTCTCTTGATATGTTTGATTAGACTATTGTTTAAATTCTGATTTGCTAACACTAACGCTTGTTGTTTGTGTTTTGTCATCCTAACAATCTCCATTTTGCAAAGAAGCAATTTTTATTTGCCATGATAGGCGCAAACCTCTTAGAAATTGATTTTCTCTCTTTCTTTGACCATTGGATTGGAGGTAAGGGAGTGTCAACAATTTTCTTCCCGTAGTAGACAGGGTCCACTATATCATTAGTATCTTCCATGGTATCTGGAATCTTTGCCAAGTCCAGGTTCTCTATCTACTCTAATGTAAGATGACTATAGTCCATCCTTCTTACATCTTCATCACTTTTACAATCTACCCAAACATCCTCAAGCTTATGTACATGCACATAAATCCTCTTGATTTTGCTTCTGATATTGTGAAAATCAAAGTTTTCTTGGGCTTTAAATATCCTCATTGTGACCCATAACATTTCATTCTCCATATTCTTGGTCTTGAGCATGGTGAGCACTGAATATCGACCAATAGACAAGCCATTTGAGACTTCTCTTATGAGCAAAAGCTTTCCTTGCATGCACATGCACCAATTGACGACAAAGTTCCATGAGGACAATCTTGTCTGATGGATACTAGAGCAACATGAACGACTCACCTGTGAAGCATGTTAGGATTCCCAAAGATACTGAGAGGGCAGGGGGGTGAATCAGTATCTAACTGGTATATCAAATTACTTGATTTAAAACATGAAAAGCATATTAAAACTGAGTATCGGTAAACTAGAAATAATGTAGTAAATAAGAACAATAACAACAACATGAGAAGCACACCATAACACAGTATTTTAATGAGGAAACCCGATGTGGGAAAAACCTCGGTGGGATTTGTGACCCACAATATTTTCTTATTGGCCAATAAGGGAATATTACTCTTACAATAGGGGCCTGCACATGCAGGAAGGCCAAGTGCCTAGAGCTCACTGCTCAATTACAAAAGAAGTCTCACTGACTTATAAAAATGGATTATACTAATCTAATGTCTTGTACTGCTTCAGATCAACATTTGCTATGCTAGATTCAGTACTGGTTTAAGCTCTGCTACAACATAAACCCTTAACCAATAATTTGCACATTAGGTCTGCTATTATCTTCCTTTTTCCGCTTATATTCTATTACAAAATGATCTACAATGATCTCATACATATATGAGTCATAATACAATCCACCATGTTGGCTTACAATGATTTTACAATTAATTACAAAATACATTTTAAACAAAATTGAAGTCGGCCAAGGTGTCAGTATCCTTCCTTTCACTATCGGTGTTTTGTATGCCGGTGTAGAGTCTGTCGGTGTCGGTGTCGGTATCTTTGTCTTGCTGGTGTCATATGATTGCAAGGTTGCCATCAATGACAAAACCTTCAATCACCTACAATTTCTCATTGTAGTGTGCATTTTCTAGCAATCTCCCCCTTTGGCATTGATGGCAACACTCATGAGAAAAATCAAAAGTGTTCAAATTGATATCCAAAAATAGTCTGCCAAAATTGTCTTACCAAAACTGTGTGCCAAAAAAAATGTATGCTCCCCCTGAGCAGATGATGTCCTTTCTTCTGACCATTTTTCTCATCCTACTACTCCCCCTTTGACATCAATGACAAAGGTTGTCATTTGTTGTCAGTGGAGTCCTGCCTAGATTCTTGTAATCGGTGGGTTACAATCTGAAAGATATCTGTCAAAATCAAATTTATACCATTACTGAATGTTTTGCTGTCTTTTATTGCCTCTTGTGTTCTCTGCACTGTACCAGTGAGTATGTGCATTTTCTCTTCCGGTGTCTTCAGTCTGGGAACCAGAGCCTCAGATATTTCTTTTCTCAAAGAAATAAGGTATTCTAGTCTTGGACTAAGTTTGCATTTCAAGTCCTTTGCTTTATCCTTTATTCCCTGTTTGTCATTTTCTAACTTCTTGATTTTCTATTCTTGCTCTGCAATCTTCTTCTCTAACTCCAAAAATGAATCCGATGCACCTATCAAATTGTCAGCAATATTGTTTATCTTATCTTGTACTTTGCTGATCTCCTTGTCAAGATCCTCTGTCAAAATATTTGTTTTACAAGTGTCCTTGTACAGTTTCTTGGAGTCAAGAATTATTTATCCAAGTTCTGGTAAAAGGGTATCCATTTTCTCCTTGTTCTTATTTACAATATCCTCAAAGAATTTCTCTTTTTCCTTTATCATCCTTTCCTTAAATGTATCCTCATTTATTTGATCAATAGTCAATAAGTTACCGGTGATGAACTTAGACAATGTGTCTAGTTGTCCTAAAGAATCCTTACTATCAACTGTGCACTTTGGTGCAATCAATTTAAGAATTGGAATTGTATCATCAATAGCCTTATAGGCTTGTGCATTGCATTCTGTGATCTTCTTTATTGAATCTAATAGGACCTTTGTTACATTTGTAGGTCTGAATTCTACCATAGATGTACCAGATGTCTGTCCAACAGTCTTTATAATAGCCATGCTACCGGTTGTGGTAATTACCTTACTTGATTCGACCTCTGCTAGGTCAGTTTGTGTTTGCATTTCTGCAAACAAAGGTTTTTGCTTTTCAGTTTGGGCCGGTGGCACTGTCTCTATCTGAACTGGTGCTTCAACCTATACCTGTTTTGGTTTCTCTATCTATGTCTCAGAGGGTTTCTCTGAGCTTTTAACTGTCGGTTTCTCAGATATAATCTCAATTTGTACCTCTGAACTCTCTTTTGTCGGTTCTTCAGATGGTTTTTCTATTGTATCTACCTATTTCTCTATGGTATCCTCAACCGGTTGCTCTGCTTGTGTAGGTTTTTCTATATTTATCTCAACCTTTGCAACCGGTGACTCAGTAGTCACATTTTTCTCCTTATCCTTAGTGGTTTCTCTATCAACCACAACATTTACTTCCTATGTGTCTACATTTACCGTATACAAAATTTCAAAATTAGGATTTGTATCCTCTACCGGAGTTTCCATACTCTTTGTGGCCGGTTGACTATTAGTAGTATCTACCGGTGGAGTATCTGAAAGAGGTGGGGGCAAATTGTTAGTTATTTTCAGGCTTGGTGGTCCACCTACCTTACCTTTCCCCTTATCTTTGTCCTTTTGATATACTTTAATAGTTTTTGGCCTAAGTAATTCTTCCTCTTTTTCTTTTTCCACAAAGAATATATCCCATGCATCTGTTGTTTCCTCAGATACTTCATTTACTCTACCAGCCATTAGTGCTACATGTTGGTGAGCATTGGAGAATACTGTCCGGTTTGCTTCTCTGTTTAATTTGTCTATTTCATCAGGTGAGTTAACTGGATGCACTGCAAGTAATTTTTCAATCTTAATTTTCTTATCCAGCTCAACAATGGCTAATCTTCCAGCTTCAAGTCTCCTATACACATCATTTGGAATTTCATCAACAATTTGCATCAAAAATTTCTTGTATATATCTAAGTGTAAAATTACACTGTTCTCTATGATTTCCTTATCATCAGCTGATAGTGTATTGTATATTTTGTTTTTGTTCTTTAGCTTACCATCCTCTGTAATTTTGCTAAGAAGTTTGTCTATTGGAGCAATATCTTGTTTTACCTTTTTCTTCTTAGGAGTCATTTTCTTTGTTGGAGGCCTTACTGCCTATTGTTTTTGTCTGGTTCTTTTTGGTGTAGGATAGGGTACTAGTGAGGGTTTTCTTTTCCTTTCAACCCTTTTAAATAATGCCGGTATATCACTCTCAGAAGAAGTTCCAACCGGTGAAAGATAAGTTTCCGGTTGATGTTCTTCCAACTTACTTTCACTTATACTAATTTGTCTCAAAACATCTTCCTTGATTGCCTTTGCCTGTCGGGTTCCTTTTCTTACAATTGCTTCGACTTTCTTAACCCTTTTCCTAGATTGAATAGTACTTTCTATTATTTCAGCACTACCAAACACTTTCTCTTCCGGTTCCTTTGGAGATTCAAGGAGGGCTTTTGCATAAGTTTCTATGATGTTGTCATCTATTTCATAGCCCATTTCAGTTACCCAAATAGTTCTAGGGATAACTACCTCCATCCAGATTTCATCTTTCTTGATCACAAAATAGATTTCTTTCTGATACTTATCCACAATAGCTTGTGACAATCTTACTCTAGATTTCATTCGAGCCTTTAATGCTTGAAAATACTCATTTAGGTTTTTCTCCCGGTTCTCTCCCATATTGTTTAGTAAATCTAATAGTTGTTTTCCTACTGATATGTCAAAGCCAAACTCTCTAGCACCAATACCGGGTACTTGTTTGGTTATGTACAACATCAAACAAACAAGTAAGTTTCCAAATCTAAATGTTCCTTTCTTATCTCTTTTAATCTTTCCCAAATTTTCTATCAACTCATCTTTAAGCTATTCACATATATCTATTCTTGCATTATCATTGACCATATCATAGGCACTTCTGATACATAGGCTAGAAACTAAATTTAACCTATTTGCATGTGTAGCCTTATAACCTAAGATCATACTGATAAATATGGCATTAATGTCTTTTACATCGTTTACCCTTAGAGATCTTTTATCAAATGTTGCACCGGTTAGGTTTATCACTATGTCATTTGGGACCTTCTTTGTTTTGTCAGGTCTGTTACCGGTGGAGGGTAACCCTATTATAGCTTTTACCGCTTCTTTTGTGATTTTATGGATTGAATCCAACCAGAAAAATTCACCATGTACTCTACTTAATACAATCCTTATGATATCCTTGGGAAAATCTGGGATACTAAGAATTTCAGTAAAACCTAGGGTTTCCATTATTTTGTGTTCCGGCTTGACATTTCTAGACTCATCACAAATAATATACATACATATTCTCGATCTCATCATCACCTAGTTCCTCAATATGACAATGTATATACATCCTAGGGTCTTCAACATATACTACTCCCTTAGGGATTTGAGAAAATGCACCTATGCTATCATCTTTCTTTGCAATTTTGGGAACCAGTTTGAAAATGGGTCTAGGGCGCTTAATAACCTCAACAACAGTAGGGTTTCCAATAAATTCAGGAGTGGATGAAGATGCCATAGCTATAAATACCTCAATCTCCCTTAGGGATGAATACTTTGATGGATTGCTTCACTTCTTCGCTTAGAATGCCTTCGCTCGGGAATTTTCACGCTCTCGAAGATTTGAATGCTCGGTGAATGAAAAAGGAGCCAAAACATTTGCTTTATAATGTTATTTTCTCCAACTACCATATTTAATGCTCGCTGGTTAAGTCACAACTTAACTCATCTGTCGATATAGAAGTAATTTCAACTTATCACGATCAACCGAGGGAATAATAGCAAGTTTTTCATTTTGTTGCTAAACACCAAAAGGATTTTTCTTTAGTTAGATGAAGAGTCTCCTGCCAGTGGAGTGTTACTCTGTTCTACCGGTGGAGGAGTATTCCCATCAACATTCAGATCTGACTTTCTGATCCATTGTTTTGAGAATTCTTGCTTTACCTCTTCAACCTTTTCTTTACCTTTCAAACTAGGACCTTTTGTATTTGCCAGTGATGCCTTCTACAAAATTTTGCAATATGTCCAATTTTGTTATAGGCATAACAAGTCACATTGTTCTTCTGAATAGCTTTCCCATATCCTATAACGGTATGTGTTCTGCATTAATTAGATAAGTGTCCAAATCTTCCACAAATATAACATCTTACATTCATTATGCAATTCTTTGAATTATGACCAACTTTGTTGCATTTGGAACATTGACCAGTGGGTGTATTAGTATTCTGATGATTTCTAGATCTACACTGATTTTCTCTATGACCATACTTGTTATAGTTAAAGAATTTGCCATTAAATTTGTGAGCAATAGGTTGTCTTACCGGTTTGCTATGATCATGATTGTTTGTAGTACCAGAGCTTTTACCAACTTCAAAGCCAAGGCCATTTGTATCACCATTAGGTTTCTGATTTTTTAGCATGTCACCAAGTTCTTCTGAACTTTTCTTTAATTTCTACTTGTGTTGATTTGCAGCAGTTAGTTCATTCTCCAAGATTCCTTTCTGTCCCATGAGTTTAGTTCTGTCATTTTGTGTGTGCATAAGATTTGTCTTCAACATATCATTTTCATGACTAAGTCTTGTGTTTTTATTTCCAGCATCATTTAGTCTTCTAACCAAGTCTTCTTCATTTTTCTTTCTATCTTCAATTTCTTTACAGAATCTCATAGTCATATCCTGCATCTCATTCTTTGTCGTATTGATTACTTGTCTTATCTTGTTTACCAAATCATTAAGAGTTTCCTTTTCATTTTCCTCATTCTGCATCTTTTCACAAAGTTCTCTCCTCTTGTTCCTTGCAATAGTAAAATTCTCTTGAAGTGCTTGAATAATATCCTGAGCAGCCTTCAGATCATCCTCAAGTTTGATATTCTTCACTTTTTCTGCATCATAGTCTGTAAGAGATGTTTCCAATTGCTTTCTCAAGTTTTCCATCTCTACCAGTGACAAGATCTTCCTCAAGTTGTTAGGCTTTTGAAAATAGAGGACCAGGCTCTGATACCAATTGTTAGGATTCCCAAAGACACTGAAAGGGGGGGGTGAATCAGTATCTAACCGATATATCAAATTACTTGATTTAAAACATGAAAAGCATATTAAAACTGAGTACGGGTATACCAGAAATAATGCAGTAAATAAGAACAATAACAACAACATGAGAAGCACACCATAACACAGTATTTTAACGAGGAAACTCGGTGTGGGAAAAACCTTGGTGGGATTTGTTACCCACAATATTCGCTTACTGGCCAATAAGGGAATATTACTCTTACAATAGGGGCCTGCACATGCAGGAAGGCCAAGTGCCTAGAGCTCATTGCTGAATTACAAAAGAAGTCTCACTGACTTACAAAAATGGATTATACTAATCCAATGTCTTGTACTACTTCAGATCAGCATCTGCTATGCCAGATTCAATACCGGTTTAAGCTCTTCTACAACATAAACCCTCAACCAATAATTCACGCATTAGGCCTACTATTATCTTCCTTTTTCCACCTATATTCTATTACAAAATGATCTATAATGATCTCATACATATATGAGTCATATTACAATCCGCAATGTTGGCTTACAATGATTTTACAATTAATTACAAAATACATTTTAAACAAAATTGAAGTCGGCCAAGGTGTCAGTATCCTTCCTTTCATTGTCGGTGTTCTATATGCCAGTGTAGAGTTTGTTGGTGCTGATGCCACTATCTTTGTCTTGTCGGTGTCATATTATTGCAAGGTTGCCATCAATGACAAAACCTTCAATCACCTATAATTTGTCATTGGAGTGTGCATTTGCCAAAAAAGCATTCAATGCAGATATATGTAAATGTAGGAAATTGCAAGAAAACACGACCAAAAGAAGACACCAATTCATATGTTGCTTCTAAAATTCTCTCCTTGTGCAAATTCTTGTTGAACAAACATCTCCACACTGTGAAGAAAGTATCATTGACTCTTTGGAAATGAGATCCTTGATTATTGATGGTTAATTGATCATAATAATCCCAAACAGGTAACAACCTTCTATCTCCTTTTGTAGACAGACCTGGATATTGCCTCATTGAGGCGGCTGCATACACAAGATATGAAGTCATATAAAATTTCAATGATGTTTTGACTTCCTTTAACTGAATACAAAGAGCATCACTGATTTGCTCCCCCCAATCAATCTTGTTTGTCCCTTTCCTGATGATTTTCATGTAGTAGCACATCCACTCCTTGAAGTAGTGGGAGTCTTTCAAACCTCTAACCCGTGCAAACATTGTAACCATGTCATTGTACTCTTCACTGAAATCACTTCTATGAAAGTACTTAGGCCATCTAGTGACAGTTGAGTCACGTGGAGTGGATAAAAACATGGTGTTAATTGTTTTCTTGCACTTATTTGTGTGCTTCTCATAGTATGCTTGTGCACTTTCCATGGTTATATCAGCAACCTCAACTTCCTTTAGACCTTTGAAAAGACTGTTAAAAAACACACTATCAAGTGTCATCACCACATTATTGTCAACATCTTTCACTTGACGAGTGTTCAAGTCGAAGTGTTCCGCTACAACCAATACAAATTTTGGATCACGAGCTGCAACAGAAAAATATGCATATTTATGTAATTTCGACCTCATCAAATTAGTGATACAGGATGGAGCCTTCTTGCATCTATCTTCAAACTCCTTCATATCCACATGCCCAATTTTAGTATCTTTGATCTCTGCCACATTGGAGTCCACTGAGCTTTCAGGGAACATATTCAAGTACTTGTCGTACTTGTACTTCATCTTTTTGTACACAGGTTTTCCAGGTGATGGTTCTATGTGACTGGGAGAGGCCTTTGACTTGATTGCAGATGGCTTGGACATTAGCAAAGATGTTGTAGAGAACATATTTGTTAGGCCCACGAATAGTATTCATCATCAGAAGAACAAATTAGAGATTTGGAAACAAACAGGACTACGTGAAAAACTTAGTTGAAAAAGGCTTATGAAGATAAAAACATCAAAACTGGTAGGTCGGGGTTTAAAACCTGACCTGCTAGTTGCAAAGGAAAGATACTGGCATGTCAAGTTTTAAACTCTGACCTAATAGTATAAAGGATAAAAAAAATCACTGACAGGTCGAGGTTTAAAACCCGACATGTCAATGGAACCGACTGGCAGGTCGGGTTTTAAAACTCGACCTGTTAGTTGGAAATGCAAAGATATAAACTCTCATGTTGGGTTTGAAACCCGACCTGCAAGTTGAGGAAAATTCATCCTCACATGTCGGGTTTCAAACCTTAACATACGAGTTGGAAAAACTGGCGTCTTACAAATAACTAATAGGTTGGGGTTTGAAACCCGATGTGTCAGTTGAACCAAACTGACTAGCAAGTCGGGTTTCAAACCCCAACCTGCTAGTTGGAAATATTGTTAAGGGCTCGCATGTCAGGGTTTGAAACCTAACATGCAAACTGAGGGTATTGCATCCTCACATGTCAGGTTTCAAACCCTGCCATGTGAGTTAAAGGTTTTCATAACTGACCCACATGTCAGGCTTCAAAACCCGACATGTAGGTCCTGGGAAGGACTTTTCTCATGTCGTGTTTCAAAGCCTGACATGAGAGCGGAAAAGTCAAGGGTAGAATCAAGCAGAAAAACAAATCTAAAATCGGGTTTTGAAACCCGTTGAGAGAGAAAGATGCAACAAGGAACTCAAATAACAAAAACCAAGAAACCCTAGCGAATAAAAAAAAAAGAAAGAAGAAAACCCTACCTGACACTTACAAAAATGATGGAAAAATGGATAGATCTGAGTTGTAAATCACCAAGCGCATGCAAGGAGGAGGGCGATGAGCTAGAACACCTAATCAGAAGAGACAACAACCCAAAATGCCAAAAAAGACCAACTTAAAAAGCATTTAAAACTAACTAAAAAGATAACACGAGTTGCAATAAATACAACTTCGTGTTGATAAGTCAAGGTTTAAAACTTGACCCGTTAGCTTAAGACCTTGACAGGTCAGGTTTTAAAACCTGACCTGTTAGCTCAACATAACTATAGGTCAGACTTTATGCTAGTTAGGCAAACTAACACATCTGACTTTAAAGTTCGATGTGTTGAATCAACTGACTGACATGTCGGGTTTTAAAACCCAACTTGTCAGTAAAGCAAAGAAAACTAAAAAATGACTAAGTGAAAAGACGCAAAACAAAAAATGATTAATCGACAAGGTCGATTAGCTTCTCTTGGAGCCCCGTGAGGTATGAAACATACAAGTTTCATAGGGTTACCTCATGATTTAGGCCACACTGAAATTGAGGACAACAACTGGCTCTGATTGGGGAATAAGCTACACCACTTGAAGCTTGTCGGATCCGGAACTCTGAGTGCATGTATCCATTGGGCTATAGAGTCAGGTGACAAAATGACAAAAATAAAACACTATACAAATATTTATAAAATGTACATCTTTCTTTTGCATTGCTCCTCATTGAGTGAAGAGCTTCAAATGTTCTCCACTATGTGGTAGTGAGAATGGGTTACCATCAGCATATCCAAGCAAATAACTATGCTCACCACATACTTCATGAATAGTGAAGGGGCCTCTCCATAAGGAATCAATTTCCCATGCAAACCCTTTGGGTCCCTTCTCTTGTCCCATAACAAGACTTGATCACCAACTGAGAGCTCACTAGAAGTCGACTTCTTATCAAACAACACCTTCACTTGGCTTTGGTGTGCAACAATTCTATCCACCACCTCTACTCTTGTTTCCTCAAATTGAGAAAGAAACATAATCTGCTTATCCCTGATGAGTTTCATCTTCAATGACCTTGGCAAGCTTCAATGCTGGGAGTTCCAAGGTGATAGGAATCTCGACATTCAAACCATACAAAAGTTGGAAAGGTGACATGCCAATTTCTCTTTTTGGAGTTATACGATCCACCCATAGCACATCATAGAGAGCCTTATGCCAAGTCTGTTGTCTCTCATCAACAAGCTTCCTGATAATTGTAACCAGGTTCTTATTGCTTGACTCAACCTGACCATTTCCTTGCAGATAATAGTCAGATGAGTGCAAAAGGGTAATACCATAATCAAAATAGAATTCAATGATCTCATAAGATGAAAAACAAGAGGCATTATCAATTACTATATTATTAGGAACACCAAACCTTGAAACGATGTTCTCTTTCAAAAATTGACAAACCACTGCTGAAGTAGCCTGCTAGTGTAGGAGCACCTAGTTTTGAGTACAATCTCTTCATTTTGGTGTGTTTGTTCATAGTTTGGTTTGGGATGGTTAATAAGAGTCTTCTCATAGGTCTTCATATGTTTTTTAAATTCTTTGGTAGGTTGAATGTCCATAGGACAATGCATTTGCTCAATTTTGGCTTGTAAGCCCTTGTAAGCCTAAAATGACATAATCTTGCATTTTGATGTAAAATGTCTTGAATAGCCTTGTTTGGAATTGGGACATGTTAAAGTAGTGGTTTTTAGTCATCCTAGATGGTTTGCAGAAGGAAACAAAGCATGTAAAGCAAAAATGCACTTTTTGGCAAAAGTTGTCAAAGTTGCTTGACAACTTTTTGCAACGTTGAGCAACTTTTTGCATTTTTGAGCAAAGGGCCAGTTAGGAAACTGATGGAGAGTTAGTTAGGCCAAAAATATCCTATAAATTCCCTAAGCATGAATTTAAGAAGGTTGGTGAACGCTTGGAGAAGATTTGAATACAATTTGGAGAGCATTTTTAAATTTTTACCTTGTGTTTTCTAAGAATTAGAGCAACAGTCTGTACCTAATGGGTTGATTGCATTATTGTTATTTTCTCATTGTTTTGTAAATGTTCTTGTAGTGCTCAAGAAGAATTTTGGTTAGTTTTATTGTAGGTTTGAATTGAGTTCTTAAATTTGTAAGCTCTCGGCCCGAGTAAGGGTTTGAGAGGCCCAAACATGGTTCCAGCTTGAAGTCCTTTGAGTTCTTCTCAATAACCATTGGGACTCAAGCCATGGAACCTTTATACAGTGTACATAGTCTTTATTTTCTTTTTGAGGTCATTGAAAGGCCAATGAGAATCATTTCCTAGGTGAGCTCAATCATAGCCCGGTTAGGAAATGAATGGAATTATGCAAGTGCTTGCAGGGATGAGCAGGGTTGGAGTTGCAGAGTGTTTGGTATGAACAAGTGGGGTGTGGTGGAGAATATGTGAGAGTTTGGAGGTGTGGCAGATCAAGAAAGACACCAAACCCTTGGAAACAAGCCTAAAACCCCTTAAAACAAGCATTTCTCAGGTTCCGTACCTGTAGGGCCAAACTGAGATTTCTCATTTCATAAATTGTAAAGTACTTCCAAAAGGGTACTCGGATCACAAAATATTTTGTGTGGGTCTTTGTGGAAATTGTGAGAAAAACCACAAAAACCAGTTAGGTAGGGCTAATTGGGGCTCTAGGGCTACTAGGCCTAGGAAATAGGGAAAGGAAGGAGCGATGGGAAAATGGATCAAACCCAAACTCTAAACTTCTTGATTACCCTTGGAAAACATCATGAACACTTCTACAACCTCTGCAAGCATTTTTAAAAAGTTTGAGAGTGTAAGGTTGGATTTACACTTGTGAATCTTAACCATGCTTGAGCAACCAGTGAACACATCTTGATTGGGAGCACTCTTAGAGAGTTGAGGTGTCTAAATTGATTAGTAGACCAGATAAACAATGAAGGGAGACCACTAGGACAATACTTGATTGCCTTTTGACAAAGAATAGACTCTCTTTGCTTATACCTCCCTATCATTGTGGTATCAGAGCAACCAAGATTTGGGAAGAAGCCAATACATGACAGACATTTAATCAGTAGGAGAGAATAGTCTAAGGATGGTGACCAATACAGAGTTAGCCAAGAAGGTAGAAGATCAAGAGGAAGAAAATAGGCTCCTCAGAGAAAGATTACTACAATTAAAGAGCAGAGGCAGTTGAAGACGAAACTGAGAAAGTGACAATTAAGGTCAATGAAGGGAAGGGTAAAGAAGATGTAGAAGAGGATAGGACACCTGAACCAGACCCTATTATACTTGAAGAACCTTTTCTTAAAGAAATCAAATACTTAGGAGGAAAATCCCTAGAAGGAGTGCCACTTTTTTGTGGAAAAATGGAGCCTAAGGTAGTCTTGGAATGGATAGAGGGATTGGAGAATCACTTTGAATGTGATGGAATTAGTGAGGCACAGAAGGTGAAGGTGGCCAAGTCTAGATTGAGAGGATCAACATTGAATTGGTGGAAATTTATCCAAGAAGAGAGGCAAAAAGAGGGTAAGAACCCCATAGCTACTTGGAAGGGCATGTTAGCCAAGGTGAAAGAAGCATACATCTCTAAAAATTATGAGATCCACTTGGACAAGAGGAGACAAAATTTGAGACAAAGAGACTTGGATGTGAGTAGCTATACTGAGGATTTTCAGAAGTTGTGTCTGAGATCCAAGGTGGTAGAGGATGAGAGCATCAAGGCAGCCAGATACTTGAATGGCTTGAGATGGAATATTCAAGAGGAATTAAGCTTGCTATGCCCCAATACCATGCATAAGTGCTATCAATTGGCACTGAAAGTGGAGGAAAAGAGCAAGAAGAAACAAGAACAAAGCAACAAAGGTAGAGGTAGGGGAAGAGATGGCAAAGGTCAGAGAGGTAGTTTTGGTGGAAAAAATATAGACCAAAGATCCCAAGGGGAATCCAAGTTGGTTGAGAAAAGTGGGGATTCCAATAGCAAGAGCAACTATAGAGGAAGGGGATATAGAAACTCTAGTAGAGGAAGGTCTAGTGGATCAGGAAGAGGGTCTTATTTTGCCACCATGAAGTGTTACAATTGCCATCAACTTGGACACCCGACCTATAGATTCCCTGAGAAGTCTTCTTCATCCCAAGGAGGTGAGGGGAGAGTAAATTATGCTCAAGAGGATGCAGCAAACATGAAATCATTAGAAGTGATTTTGGATTCAGAGGTTGAAGAGAACCTCATGATAAGAAGAGTCTTTATTAAAGAACCGGTTAAGGAGGAACCTAGCCAAAGGAGATCCTTGTTCAAAATAAAATGCAAGATCATGGGAAAGGTATGTAGAGTGGTGGTGGATTCAGGATCCACAAACAACATAGTGTCAGAAGAAGCGGTGAGTAAGCTCAATTTGCCAAGAATACCACATAGTGATCCCTATAGAGTTACATGGCTCAACAAGGGGCAACATGTTCTTGTAAATGAACAAACTTGGGTGGAGTTCACTATAGGAGGCTACAAAAACAAAATCTCTTGTGATATGTTGCCCAAGGATGCTTTCCACCTACTCCTAGGTAAGCCATGGCAGTTTGACAAAAAGGCAATACACCATGGAGAGAAGAATGTTTATACCTTCCAAAAGGATGGAACCACCTACAAAATCTAGTCCATATGAGACCAAGTAGAGGGTAGATCCAAAGGTTATAATGTGTTGCTAGTTGGTGAGAAAGAGTTCATCAACATACTCAAGGAGGGAGAAGGAGTGGGGTTTGCCATTGTTGTAAAGCCAAAAGAGGACAACAAAGAGAAGAAGGTAAGCATTCCTAAAGAAGTGTAGCAGGTCATAAATCAATTTAAGGACATCATTAGTGATGGAACACCAGCTACATTGCCTCCTCAACGTGCCATAAGTCACCAAATTGACTTTATACCCAGAGCTTCTTTGCTCAATAAGGCAGCTTATAAAATGACGCCAAATCAGAACAAGGAGATAGCCAAGCAAATACAAGAACTCCTAGACAATGGACTAATCAGGAAGAGCATCAGCCCATGTGCAGTACCCACCATTTTGGCTCCCAAAAAGGGAGGTACTTGGAGATTTTGCATAAACTCTAGAGCCATAAACCAGATTACTATCAGGTATAGATTTCCCATCCCAAGAATTGAAAACTTGGATTCTTTGGGAGGTGCTAAATACTTCACCAAGATAGATCTCAATAGTGGTTACCACCAAATCAGAATAAAGGAAGGTGATGAATGGAAGACAACCTTCAAGACTACAAAAGGACTCTATGAATGGCTTGTTATACCATTTGGACTCACAAATGCTCCTAGCACATTCATGAGACTCATGAATGAAGTACTCAAGGACTACGTTGGCAAATTTTTTGTTGTTTACTTAGATGACATCTTAATTTTTAGCAAGTTTAAAGATGAACATCTTAAGCATATAGAAATTGTATTGAGTAAACTATGTGATGAGAAACTAACCATCAATTTGGAGAAATGTGAGTTGGTGTATCTTGGGTTTTTAGTCTCAAGAGGTGATTTGAAGATAGATACCTCTAAGGTGGAAGCCATAATCAATTGGCCTACACCTAAGACAACAAGTGAAGTAAGAAGTTTCCATGGCTTGGCTCAGTTTTATAGAAAGTTCATCAGAGAGTTTAGTGAAATATGTGCACCCATGCTTGAGACAGTCAAGGGAGGTATGAGAAACAAGGTTGTATGGACAAAGGAAGCACAAAGGGGATTTGATCTCTTGAAGACAAAGGTGGCTACTCAATCGGTACTTATCCTACCAAGCTTTGACAAGCTCTTCACCATTGAATGTGATGCAAGCAACATAGCGATTGGAGCAGTTTTGAGCCAAGACAACAGACCGGTTGCCTTCTTTAGTGAGAAGCTCAATGATGCAAAGAAAAGGTATTCCTCCTATGATTTGGAATTGTATGTACTTGTCCAATCTCTTAGGAAATGGAGGAATTATTTTCTGCCTAAGGAATTTGTGGTTTACACTGATAATCAAGCTCTTAGCTTTCTTAATTCTCAAGAAAAGTTAAACCATACGCATATTAAATGGGTAGAGTATTTGCAGTCCTATACCTTTACCATCAAACACAAGAAATGACAATGTAATAAGGTAGCTGATGGTTTGAGTAGGAGGTTACTAATAGTGCAAGAAGTGCAGCTCAAAAGCATTGGGGTGGATAGTTTCAAGAATCTGTATGAAGAAGATGAAGACTTTGTTGCTGCCTACAAGGTTTGCCAAGGGTTTGGAAACCATTTTCATAGTGAATATGCAAATTACACCTTGCAAGATGGCCTTTTGTTCAAAGGAGGATAGCTATGTGTGCCTAAATGGTCTATGAGAGAAAACTTAATGCAAGAGAAGCATAATGGATGCTTGAGTGGACATTTTGGTTTGAACAAGACTTTGGAACTTGTCCAAAGATTCTACTATTGGCCTAAAATGAAAAGAGATATTAGGAGATATGCGGAGCAATGTGTAGTTTGTCAAAGAGCTAAGGGCACATCTTCCAATGCTGGTCTTTATCATCCTTTACCTATCCCCAACCGACCATGGGAGTGTGTGAGTATGGACTTTGTTGCTAGTTTGCCTAAAACCAAATGAGGTTTTGATAGCATCTATGTTATGGTAGATAGGTTTAGTAAGACGGCTCATTTTATTCCATGCAAGGTCACTCATGATGCTAGCCACATTGTTCACTTGTTTTTCAAGGAGGTTATTAGAATCCATGGTTTACTATCAACATTATGTCAGATAGGGATGCAAAGTTTATTGGTCATCTTTGGAATACTTTGTGGCAAAGGTTAGGTACTAATTTCTCTTTCAGTTCAGCCTATCATCCCCAAACGGATGGCCAAACTGAGGTGGTCAATAGAACACTTGGAAATCTTCTTAGATGCTTGACAAGAGAGTATGGTCAAGCTTGGGATTCCACCGGTAAAAGCCCTTTTGAGGTGGTGTATGGCATTCATCCTAGAGGAGTTTTGGAGCTTCAAGATGTGGGAAAGATGGGGCAGCAGAGTGGACATGCCTTAGACATGGCTCAATCAATGTAAGAGGTTCATGAGCAGGTTAGGAGAGCCCTATTGGACACTACTCAAAAGACCAAGGAAAGAGTAGATGAGAAAAGAAAGGAAATCCAATTTTTTGTTGGTGACATGGTGATGGTTCATTTCAACAAGGCAAGGCTTCATAAAGGTGTCCCTAGTAAGCTTCATATGAGGAGGATAGGTCCTTGCAAAGTTTTGGCCAAATATGGCAATAATGCATACAAGTTAGACTTACCCGGTGATATGGCCTTATCACCCATGTTCAATGTGGAAGATTTGGTGTAGTATAAGGGCACACTTATAGAAAAAGATAGTAGAGTCTTAGAGGTCTCTCAAGCACTTTCAGACCTTCCCTTACTAGCTGCACCCATTCCCCAAGCCGAGAAGGTGTTAGATTCTAGAGTTTTGAAGAAAACAAGGCATACCGCCTATATGGAGCACTTGATCAAATGAAAACACCTTCTAGCATCAGAGGATAATTGGATACCTGAGGCAAACTTCTCTAAGCATGGAGTTCCCCTTTCTTTGTTGCCTCAAGGAGTCACTTGACTTCTTTTCATTGGGGGAGTATGGTGCAGGAGCACCTAGTTTTGAGTACAATCTCTTCATTTTGCTGTGTTTGTTCATAGTTTGGTTTGGGCTGGTGGATAAGAGTCTTTTCATAGGTCCCCATATGTTTTTGAAATGCTTTGGTAGTTTGAATGTCCATAGGACAATGCATTTGCTCAATTTTGGCTTGTAAGCCCTTGTAAGCCTAAAATGACATAATCTTGCATTTTGATGTAAGATGTCTTGAATAGCCTTGTTTGGAATTGGGAAATGTTAAATTAGTGGTTTATAGTCATCCTAGATGGTTTGGAGAAGGAAACAAAGCATGCACAGAAAAAATGCACTTTTTGGCAAAAGTTGTCAAAGTTGCTTGATAACTTTTTGCAACGTTGAGCAACTTTTTGCATTTTTGAGTGAAGGGTTGGTTAGGAAACCGATGGAGAGTTAGTTAGGCCACAAATGAATTATAAATTCATTGAGCATTAATGTAAGAAGGTTGGTGAACGCCTGGAGCAGATTTGAATACAATTTGGAGACCATTTTTGAATTTTTACCTTGTGTTTTTTAAGAATTAGAGCAGCAATCTGTACCTAATGGGCTGATTGCATTATTGTTCTTTGCTCATTGTTTTTTAAATGTTACTATAGAGCTTAGGAATCATTTTGGTTAGTTTTATTGCAGTTTTGAATTGAGTTCTTAAATTTGTAAGCTCCCAGCCTCAGTAAGGGTTTGAGAGCCCCAAACATGGTTCCAACTTGAAGTCCTTTGAGTTTTTCTCAATAACCCTTGGGACTAGAGCCATGGAACCTTTGTATAGTTTACATAGTCTTTATTTTCCTTTGGAGGTAATTGAAAATCCAATGAGCATCATTTCCTAGGTGAGCTCAATCATAGCCTGGTTAGGAAATGAATGAAATTATGCAAGTGCTTGCTGGGATGAGTAGGGTTGGAGTTGCAGAGTGTTTTGCATGAACAAGTGGGGTGTGGTAGAGCATATCTGAGAGTTTGGAGGTGTGAAAGATCAAGGAAGACACCAACCCCTTGGAAAAAGAACAAAACAAGCCTAAAACCCCTTAAAACAAGCATTTCTCGGGTTCTGTACCTATACGGCCAGACTGAGATTTATCATTTTATAAATGATAAATTACTTCCAAAAGGGTACACGGATCACCAAATATTTTGTGTGGGTCTTTGGGGAAATTGTGAGAAAAACCACAAAAACCGGTTAGGTAGGGCTAATTGGAGCTCTAGGGCTACTAGGCCTAGAAAATAGGGAAAGGAAGGAGAGATGGGAAAATGGATCAAACCCAAACTCTAAACCTATTGATTACCCTTGGAAAAAATCATGAACACTTACTACAACCTCTGCAAGCATTTGTTAGGAGTTTGAGAGTGTAAGGTTGGATTTACCCTTGTGAATCTCAACCATGCTTGAGCAACCAGAGAGCACATCTTGATTGGGAGAACTCCTAGAGAGTTGAGGTGTTTAAATTGATTAGTAGACCAGATGAAAAATGAAGGGAGCCCATTAGGACAACACTTGACTGCCTTTTGACAAAGGATAGACTATCTTTGCTTATACCTCCCTAACACTTGCCTTGTTGGAATTGCCTCCACCCACTTGGTGAAGTAATCTGTCACAGTGAGAATATACATGTGACCCGCACTGGATGTTGGATTGACAAGTCCAATGAAATCCAATCCCCACTACTAGAACGACTCTTCAATCACCACTGGCTTGAGAGGAAGCATAGTTAGCTTACGCTTACCAACAAACTGCTGACATTGTTTGCATTTGCGAACCCAACTGTATGCATCCTTGAACAATGTTGGCCAATAATATCTTTCATGCAAAATTTTGTGTGCAGTAACAAGAGCAAAAAAATGTCCACCATAAGCAAGATCATGAAAAGCTTCAAGTAACCTTACTTTTTATTGCTTATCAACGCAATGCAAGAAATTTCCATGCAAACCCTTCTTATACAAACCATTGTCCCATAAGACAAAGTTCACTGCCTTAAGCTTCAAGGTCTGTTTTTCTTTGTGTGACAAGTGAGCAAGACATTCACCATATGTTAAAAGGTATGCCAAATCAGAGTACCACTCATCAGTGGCGCTCACAAATAGAACTTTGGGAAGATCTTGATTCGTGCCTTCATTTTCAAGCACTATCTCATCACTTGATTTTGTATCAGCTATCAGCTGACACAAACCTTTTCCATGAACCAACTTAGTAGGCTTAATTTCCATGTCATATTCCTAAATTTTAGCAACCCAATTGCCCCTTTTAGTTCCAAATTCCTATTGTAGTAGAATAGACTTAACAACATCAAGAACAAGTGCAATGACATGTGAATTAAGAATATAAAACCTAAAATGTTTCACCACTTTAACCACGACAAAGGAATTTTTTTCCATTTCTGAGTATTTTAATTCAGGAGCCTTTAATGGATAACTCATGAATGCAATGGGTGATTCAACACCCTCATTATTCTTCTGCATTAATATAGCTGAACAAGTATGATCAGAGGCATAATTGTACATGATAAAGTCTTTGGTGTACTCAGGACACACCAAAACTGGGGCATTTGTCATGGATTCCTTAATCTCATGAAAAGCTTTCTTTCCTTCAGGATTCCATTTGAAAAGGGATTTTCCTTTCATCATGTCAACAATGTGACGAGTCTGTTCAACAAAGTTTGGTATAAACCTTCACAAGAAGTTTACTTTACCGAAGAAAGAATCCACAACAGTCTTACTTGCTGGCAAGGAAAGATCACATATGGCTTTAACCCTTTTGATATCAATTTTGATACCTTCTTTTGAGACAATATGCCCAAGCAACTGACCTTTAGTAACCCCAAAAATAGACTTCTTGGGATTAAGAGAAATTTCATGTTGGCGACATTTCTCTAACACGTGATGCAAATGATAGAGATGATCTTGACACTTCTTAGAATAAACTGTCAGATCATCCAAATAGACTACAATGAACTTACCAAGAAAATTTTGGAAAGCCAAGTCCATTGCATGTTGGAAGTCGCTCCTGCATTTATCAACCCAAAAGGCATGTTGCGATATATAAAAGTACCCCAAGGTGTGGTAAACGTAGTCTTGTGTTGATCTTGCTCAAGGACCTCCACTTGATTATAACCTGAAAATCCATCCAAAATGGACATCATTTCAGATCCAGTAACAACTTGTAAGACTGACTGACAATGGATAATTATCTTTTAAAGAGGCCTGATTCAAATTTTGGAAATCAACACATATCTGGATCTCACCATTCTTCTTGTGCATAGGAACAATATTAGCTACCCAAGTGGAGTGATGAATAGGGAAGATTATCCTTACCTTTAACATTTTCTGAATTTTAGCAAAGATGGTATCATAAATCTTCAGATTGTATTGCCTTTGCTTTTGATGAAAAGGAGCAACACCCAACTCCAATGGAATGTCATGACAAAGCTCTTCAGGATGAAAAGACTTCAAGTCATCATAAGAGTAGGCCAAAACATCAATATATTGTTACAATAATGCAACAAACTTACGCCTCTCTTTGTGTGAACAACATTTTCTAATGTTGACCATCTTTGGATTCGCATTCATTCCAATATTCACTTGCTCATACTCCATTGTATTAGCAGTTGATTTTTGTTGCTTTTTGACATAGTGATCATGCTTGTCAAACAAATTTTCAAGAGAAACAAGACACTTAGGAATCTTATTACCTTTCCATTGTAGAAATTTTTCACTAGTATCCACATCAACACTTTCAATGGCATCTTTTGAAGGATACTGACTACCATCAAAATACAAGTCATCAAAATTATCAGCAGTCTGCAAGAAATTTATTACATGTTGATCATCATTAAACAATTGCCAATTGTCAAAATTATCAGGAACACTTGGTTGAAAATCATTTCAATAGTATACGTTGATCCTGAAAAAATCCTTGTGAAGAACCAACAAGGTTGCAGATACTACTAATGAATCTGTCATGTCATTGAATTCATGGGAAACAATAGATAAATCAAAGGCATCAAATGCTTCAATTGAGTCCCACACAAGATTACAATAATGCCTTAGCCTATCACTCATTGTCTGATAGATATTTCTAACTTGACAAATGATCAATTCAACATCTCCCTGAGCATGCAAATTCTTAATTACTTTATCTCGAGCAACATTCATCCCCAAAAGAAGAGATTCATACTCAACAATATTATTAGTATTGTCAAACTGCAACTTGAAGGAAAATGGAAACATTTTACCATCAAGAGACACCAAAACAATACCGACTCCTGATCTGGTGGAAGTACAATTGCCATCAAACTCTAATGTCTAAACATTATTTGGACCACCAACACTGACAGTATCAAAATTAAGAAGTTTCTCTTGTGGGGTTGAAGATCCCACAAATTCCGCAACAATACTTTCACAATCACTTGAACTTTCATCAAGTGAAACGACATCCTGAATTTCAGGAACAACTTCAAACTCATCATCAACATATAGGAAATAGTTACCCATACCTAGTGACTCAAAAAGAATCTGGGCTCGATGATCATCAGATTTCATAACTATGTATTGTGATTCCTTTTCTGGATATAACTTTTTGATCTCCCCCTTGATAGGAATGTGTGCTTCAGTCATATCCATGTTTAACTCTCCTCCAACATCTCTACAAAAATTCCTTCCCAATAGTTAACCATAGGAAGCCAACACATCGACTACCAATACCGTCATTTTAATCTTTTTGTTTGGAAATGCGGCAAAAGAAAATTGTGCATCCTTAATCTGACCTTTTAGGGGGACTTGATTATTATCCATGCAAATTAATCTACCAAAAATTTTAGTCAAAGTTAAACCAAGAGCATTGGCAACTTTTGCTGGCATAACATTGTTAGATGCTCCAGAATCAATCACACAATTACTTAGCTTGTGACCATTTATCAAAAAGGAGATATAAAATGGTTCTATCTTTAAAATAAGAGAAAGGGAAATCACTAAGTTATTTTTAGATGTGTTATACTTGGGAGGATTACTTGGGGAAGTATCTTTTTCTTCTACAAATTTGACGAAACGATCAAATTGATCTGGATTGGATCTCAAATATTATACCTCATACATTTGTACTTTAGTTTTCCTAGCATGATCTATAATATCAAATGACTGAAAATAATTCATCAAAGATTGGTTGAGGTTCTCATTTTGATAACTTGAAACATTAGGTGCACTAGTCTTTGATGCAGGTGCAGAAGAATTGACAAGTGCAGAAAAATTTGCAGCAATCGAAGGAACATTTACACTTTTATACTTCGCAGTGTCTTTCAGAATGGAGTTGTCTTTTGGAGGATTTGGTAAAGGAGTTCCACGCTTAGTAATAGTAACTGGAAAGCATTGAGAATCCTTGACTTGTGTAGAGTCATCACTCTTCGCATTGATAGGTGGTTGTGCTACTTGTGCTTGTGAATGGGTGAAGACCGCAAAGACATCTCCATCATGCACATCTGGCACATCATCTTCTTCATATTGAATATATTGGAGTTGAGGAAAAATGAAGTCTACAATTCCCAAAGATCACCTGCGTGAAAACCTATCACAGAAGGAGAGAAGCAAAAAATCTATGGAGGCCAGAATTCAAAGATCCAGAAAAGAGGAGTCATACTGATTGTGCAACAAGAATGCAATTCAATAATTACAATTGTTATGAAAATACAAAGAGAGAATCCTTATAACAGGATAATCGAAACCCTAAAGGTGAAAACCCTAAAGAATTATAAGATTCCTAAGTTTAGCTTAAGCAAAGAGTATAATAGACTAATAATTAAATAAATAACTATTAGCTAATAAAAGATAAATCTAACACCCCCCCTTAAGAGGAACTTAGGGAGTAGCTAAAAAACAACTAAGGACTAAAAAAGCATGTAAAAAATGTAGGAAAGCAATAATGGGTCCCGACAACTAGGCCTGATGAGGTACCCAAGTACAATAAAACTTTGTAAAGTGGAGAAAAGGGAGAAAACACCGTGGGAACAAAACTCCTCTCCAAGAAGAGATGAAAGTTCAAGTGAAGGACTAAGAAGCCTCCAAACAAGAGTGTTCTAGAAGATAGGAACAACAAAAAAAAGAGCATGAAGAATACCACTGAAGCATGAAATAGATGCAAACATTGTTGAAGAGTAACTTCTGATATGAAGAACCTCCACTGAAATAGAACATGACTAGGTAGAGAAGACTGTAATCTGCATGAGTGTCATCAAATGACACTACTCAAATCAGATGGAAAACAAAGGCAAAAAACTAAACTTGAAGATATAGATGGCATGAAACACCAAATCCTAAAGAGTTGATCAATCGAACCAAGGAAGCATTAGAACCAACAGGACAAACCTCTCCATAATGTTTAAAAGAGAGAGGGACAGGTACATTGAAAAAAATGGCCAACAAGAACTGCATGACGAAGAACTAGGAACATCGAAGGTGCAAAGAAAGTACATAGTGTCATGGAAGGAACACTCACTTGAGACACATCATGAGGCTAATTTCATGGAAGAAACACTCACGTGACAAAGGTAGATGGAAAACAAAGGCAAACATCAACCCCCCCATGGCACTTTATAAGTAGTGCATGTACAATAAGGCACAAGATGTGTAAGATACTATGTATACAATGCATGGTGGCACTTTATCTCAGTGCGTTTGCATAAATAAAATGCTACAATGATCAGAAGAGACAAAAGATTGGAAGCAGAAAGAGCAACCAAAGATGAGACATCCTACTCAAAGAAAGAGATCCCAGGACCTGAAACATCCAAGATATTCACTAGAGTGCTGAAAAGCAAAAAAATGAATAAAATATACTTGGATCAGAATTTGTAAAGAAACCTCATATGAATGGAAAGAACACAGAACAAGATTTTCAATTGATGCTCTACAAAATGGGTTAGAAAATCTATTTGATGGCAACACACACAATAGCACAAGAAACAAAATGTTAGTGTTATCAACAAAAGATTATCCTACACAGGCATATCAACAGAGATACTAAATAAGAAATGAAAAGCATACAAAGAGAAAAGAGGTAAACTAAACTCCTCCAAATGCTAACCAAAACGTTCATAGTGGCTCCTCCCTTGTTCCTCTCCTCTCCAAGTTCCAAACTAGTGTAGCTCTCAGCAGCTTTTTGCACTACGGATGCCTTATGGAGGTTCGAGATTGTAGATGATTATGAAAAGTATTCAAATGCAAGCTTAATAACCAAAGAAAGATGAGTTATCTAAATGCTATTTGTTAATTTTAACCAAAAGAGTGAATATGACTAATTATGCTAAATGCTCTCTAAAATTCTCTATAACTTAGATGCATACAAGTTTTCAAGATCTGGATTATGAAGAAATGGGCTCTATTTATAGGAAAAATAGAGCAATTGATGGTTGAGATTGAGTAATCTCAACAAGGGTCAGGATTGAATGATATTCAATCCATGTGAGGACTTTCAACCCAATCCCAGGATGACAAGTGTCAATATGAGATAGGTTGAGAGGAGAGGGAAGAAGCATTAAATGCTTGACATGACCTGAGAATTAACTTGGGAGTTAAGGTCAAGGTTAGGTTGAGTGAATAAATTTATTATTCAAAGAATAATGCTTTTATCCAATGGATAAACTCTTGTGTAAAGGTTAAAGGGACAACCATGGTCAAAGCAATAAATGCTTGAGAAGACACATGGATCACATGAGGGTTGAGTTAGGGGTTAACCATAAATGGTCATGTAAGAGCCATAAGTGGTTTGGAAGACTTTAGAGGTTAATTTGTTGAACACACGAAGCATTTAATGTTTTTCAAAGACTTTGAAGTCTTTGAGAAGTGACTCCAAGTTGCTTAGGGATGTGACAATAATTAGAGGATGGATTAGGCTAATTAGGAAGGGGTTAGAAGAATCTAGATGGGGGTTAGAATTGCAAGTGGATTTGGTGGGTGAGGGAAAATAGGATTTTTATTAAAATAAAATCCATTTATTTCAACAAATAGGTGCAAGTTGCATTTTTAGGAAAATGCAAGTGGGGGGGATTTAAATGGTTTAAATAAATGTTTTATTTAGTTTATTTAAAAGAAGAAAAGGGATTAAATTGAATAAATAGGATTTATTCATTTAATTGATTATGATTTTGGTTTAATGAATGAATTAAAATAAATTGAATTATTTATTTAATTAATAGGAGAATGTTTGAAGATGAATTAATTAAATGTTAATTTAATTAACTAATGGATAGTGGATTTTTAATTAAATAAATAGAAAATATTCATTTAATTAAACTAGACAGATTTATGTGACTACATCAACGAAATAAAGTTTTTGAAAAACGGAGTTCGGATGCTCAAGTTATGTCTCCCGAAGTGCAAAAATGAACCTCTAGCTTTGACAGAAAAAAACACCATCACAAAAGCAAAATAAAAAATTCAAACCTCCAGATCTGGATAGAGATTAGAAAGAGCTTTTCGACAATATAAGGTTTCGCCAAAAATGACTCTGTTTGCCATAGTTATGGCAAAAAAACCAATAGCCTGCCAAAAAACCCTTCAAGAAAAAAAGCCCCCTTGCTGGTGGCAGGGAGGTGGTATCTGGGTGGCAGTCGGGCGGTGGTTGGGTGGGTGGACAGTGGGTTCTAGGCAGTAGCAGTAGTGGCAGGCAAGGTTCCAGGTGGCAGAGCGACTGGCAGGGGCACTGGGGCCTGACAGGAGCCTGGCGGGTGGCAGGATCTTGGCAGCGAGGAAACTGTTTGCGGTGGGAGACCACCAGTTGGGAAAACCACAGGGTGCTAGACAGTGTGGAGACCACCTATCGTGGCAGTCTTGGAGACCTCTTGTAGCTCCAATGACTGTCACGGTAATGACTCATCCTAAGAAAGCCATAAAACTGCCTAAAAAAATAGTTTTCAATTTATTTTTTTGAACTACGTGCCCCAAGGCCGTACGACTTGGGGCTTTTTTTTTTTGCCTCCAAAACACCTGACACCAAAATATATCAAATTTTATATCAAAATTCATGAAAACAGCCTCCTGAATCCAATCGTGAGGTCCTTTTGGCACCAAAATGTACCAAAAATTCAGCTACCCCCAAAAATAGAAAAAAGCAACTACACAAACCCCCAAATATACATATATGAAGAACAAGGTCCAAAATCTCTCATGAAGAGAATAGGGGCATGCAGATCTAGAGCTCTGATACCATATTGGAGTTGAGGAAACATCAACTCTACAGCTCCCAAAGATCACCTGCATGCAAACCTGTCACAAGACGAGAGAAGCAAAAAAGCTATGAAGGCCAGAATTCAAAGATCTAGGAAAGAGGAGTCATATTGATTATGCAACAAGAATGTAATTCAATAATTACAATTGTTATAAAAATAAAAAGAGAGAATCCTTATAAGAGGATACTTGAAACCCTAAAGGTGAAAACCCTAAAGAATTATAAGATTCCTATGTTTACCTTAAGCACAGAGTATAATAGACTAATAATTAAATAAATAATTATTAGCTAATAAAAGATAACTCTAACAACATATACCTGATGTTAGAGTCACCACCCAATTTTGCATCATCTCCTTGAAGCAAATTGGCATCTTCCTCACCAAATGGAGGAAGATCATTCTGTTCAACCTCATAGTAGCCTATAGCTAAATTTTGAGGCGGTGCTTCCAATGCAAGTCTCTCTAGAGAAGGAGGTAACTTGTTATGATTATGCATAACATAATTGGAAGTGTTATTAGGATAAGTCCTTCTTGGAACATCACAATAAGAAGTATATCCTTGTGAGAAAATTTGCTTCTTAAGTGCTAACAACTCATTTGCTAGCTTTTGAATCATGGGTCAACAAAATTCATTGAAGAAAATGATGAATCAATAATTTGATTATTCCTAACCTTGTTAGGATCCGTTCTTATCTTACTAGCAAGGATAAGATCATCTTCAATATAATATCAATTATGGAAGGTTGAATGTCATCAAAGCTAAGAATGCTAGAAAGAGTAACAAATTCTTCATTTCCCCTTTCTTGACCTTGTTCATCATCCAACTCAACATCTTCTCTTTCTTCATCATGTTCTTGCACCTCTTCATCAGAATCAGAGTCAATAGAATGAATCACAATACGATTTGGTGATGATGTTTGAGAGGCGGTAGGAGTAGAACTTTCTCCTTGTTCCTGTTCTTCTCCAACATGAGGAATTTCTCCCTCTTCTTGTTCTTGTTCATCTTCCTCATCTTGATCAGGTCCTTGGGATGATTCCTATTTCATGACTGTAGAGGAGGATTCCCCTTTCTTTGGGCCTCTAACCGTGAACTTGAATTTCGGTGCCTTTCCCTTAGATTTGGTTGGTAAAACTGGTGGTGGGGGTGCTTGAGTATCTTCCTTATTCTTGGTTCTTAATTATGAAGTCTTCCCCATTGGACCATCATTATCTTCCTCACTTGAGCTAGTAGGAAGCTGTTTCATCTGGATTCCCTTCTTTAGTAGCCATTTGTTTGTATTTTCCATGATAGGTGCAAACCTCTTAGAAATTGATTTTCTCTTGTTCTTTGACCATTGGATTGGAGGTAAGGGAGTGTCAGCAATTTTCTTCCCATAGTAGACAGGGTCCAGTATATCATTTGTATCTTCCATGGTATCTAGAATCTTTGCCAAGTCCAAGTTCTCTATCTGCTCTAATGTAAGATGACTATAGTCCATGGGTATGTGCAGGATCATGGTGTGCCAAAACAGACCCTTAAGTGGCAATAGAATTTCAAAAAATCAGAGTTATGCAACTTGACATGAAAATTTGAATAAGTTATGAACATTATTTTTAAAATATGTAGCAAGAAAATATATAGAAAATTGAATGTAGTTTCTAAGCTACTAGTTGTTTTTTGGAAGAAAAAAAATCCTATTTGATAAAAATTTAAAATTTCAATGCAATGGTACTAAAATTTCAGGAAAAAGATAAGAAGTAGGCGATTGTCTGACCACCCTAATCACAATCAAATCATAATATTTTTTTTATAAGATTTATAATATAAGTATTAGACTCATGTGTGGATGTGACACATATTTTTTTATAATTTTTTATAAAGTAAATAATTATTTATGAATTTTTTACTACAACTTTTTAGAAATTCAGAAACTCCTATGTCTGACCACCTTAACTTGGTCAAAACCTCATGAGATTCATTTTTTTTCCCCTATAGTAGACAAAGCATAGGATGTGAAAAATGTTTCGGATTCAAAAAATGTTATACCGTTTGAAAGTTATGAGCATTTTTCAATCAGTCTATCAATTAAGACTTTTGTCAAAATTCAATTAGAAAATAAATAATAATTATTTATTAAAGTCAAAATAAGACAAGCCTTATATTGTTGGAAAGCTGGGAACGTCCTTATAAAACCCTTTTCATTTTATCAATTTTGGCTATAAAAAAAGTCATCAGCCACCAGTGTAAAGTCTGGAAAATCAAGGAATACTGAAAAACACGTTTTTTCAGTTGACTTTCCAGGCTTGTCACTTCCAATAAAAATCCCAAAGCAAACCTGAGCCAAAATTTCAAATTTGAATTAGATATCCGATTTTAATAAGTAAATTCAATAACTAAATTTGCACATAATTAATCTATTGTTTATTACTATATTAATATATAATATATTAATTTATAAATGTATTAGTATATGATATTAGGGAGAGGGAGAGGGGGGAGTGGGGGAGAGAGAGAGAGAGATTGGGGGAGAGAGAGAGGGGGGTTGGGAGAGAGAGATAGGGAGATAGAGAGATTAGTGAAGAGGGAGAGAGAGAGAGATGGGGAGAGAGAGAGAGAGAGGAGGGGGAGAGAGAGAGGGAGGGGTAAGGGAGAGAGAGATAGAGAGAGAGGGGGGAAGGGTTCATAATGTTTCTTATGACCCCTTTGGACTCCATATGACCCCTTAGGTGTCATTTTTTTGTAAGAAGTATTGGCACTTCTTTTTATATTGTAATAATGGTTCAACTTGCCACCTTATGACACACTATGACCCATTAGGACACCATATGGTGTTGTTAGGGGTCATATGGTGTCCTAAGGGGTCATGGGATCCAATTAAGACAACATATGACCCCTTATGACACCAAATTGTGTCGTTATGGGTCATATTATGTCCTAAGGGGTCATATTGTGTCATGTGACCACTTAAGACACCATATGACCCCTTAGGACACAATATGACCCCTCTCTCTTAATATCTCTCTCCCTCTCCCCTAGTCTCTCTCTCTCTCTCTCTCTCTCTCACTCTCTCCCCCCTAATCTCTCTCTCTCTCTCCCCTAATATTTCTCTCTCCCCCTCTCCACTAATATTTCTCTCTCTCCCCCATTTCCCCTAATCTCTCTCTCTCTCCCTATCCCCTAATCTCTCTCTCTCTATCCCCTAATCTCTCTCTCCCCCTACCCCTCCCTCCTCTCTCTCCTAATCTCTCTCTCTCACCCTCCCCTAATCTCTCTCTCTCTCTCTCTCTCTCTCTCTAAAATATGAGTACTCAAATCGGATATCTGATTTCTACCACTGCCATTAATGTGGCATCAGTCAAAAAAAGGCGGCAATGAGAATTATTTTTGGGACCCCAAATTTATGCATTAAAATTAGATATCCAATTTCTGTAAATTAAAAAGAGCCTTGTGGGCCATTTTGTGGGTTCCAACGACCCACATTCTTCACATTCTATTTTTTGTTGACAATCACGCGTTTTCAGATAGGCTAAGACAACTTTGTGATTTTGAGAGATTCTTAAAGTCAAATCTTACATTGTCAATCATTTATGAGCATCTTTGTGGAGGTAAATGGGGAGTAGTAGTCCTCGGAAGTCTAAATGCAAAAGAAAGATTTAAAACAACCAGATTGAAGTGTATAGAGAAAGAGATAGAGAAGGTCATAGGAGGAGAAGACAAGGTATGTTAAATATTGCTAATGTTACTTCAAGTGAAGAGGAAATTGAATTTGAAAATGTTGAGCAAGTTATTGAAAATGAAAATGTAGATTTTGAAAGTGAAAATGTTGAAAGTGATAATGAAAATGCTCAACATGATGTTGAATTTACGAATGAAAATGTGAGAATGGAAAGTGAAAATTTGGGACTTGACAATGAAGGTATCAAAATTGAGAAGTTTCTCTTGTGGGGTTGAAGATCCCACAGATTCCGCAACAATACTTTCACAATCACTTGAACTTTCATCAAGTGAAACAACATCCTCAATTTTAGGAACAACTTCAAACTCATCATCAACACATAAGAAATAGTTACCCATACCGGATGACTCAAAAAGAATCTGGGCCCGCTGATCATCAGATTTCACAATGGTGTATTGTGGTTCCTTTTCTGGATACAACTTTTTGATCTCCCCCTTGACCGGAATGTGTGCTTCAATCATATCCATGTTTAGCTCTCCTCCAACATCTCTACAAAAATTCCTTCCCAATAGTATGCCATAGGAATCTGACACATCGACTACCAATACCGTCATTTTAATCTTTTTGTCTGGAACAGCAAAAGCAAATTGTACATCCTTAATTTGACCTATTAGGGGAATTTCTTATTATCCATGGAAAATAATCTACCAAACATTTTTGTCAAAGTTAAACCAAGAGCGTTGGCAACTTTTGTTGACACAACATTATCAGATGCTCCGGAATCAATCACACAATTACTTAGCTTGTGACCATTTATCAACAAGGAGATATAAAATGGTTATATCTTTTATATACGAGAAGGAGAACTCACTAAATTATTCTAAGATGTGTTAGAATTGGGAGGATTACTTGGGGAAGTATCTTTTTCTTTTCCAAATTTGACCAAACGGTCAAATTGATCCGAATTGGATCTCAAATATTCTACCTCAAACATTTGAACTTTAGTTTTCCTAGCATGATCTATAATATCAAATGACTGAAAAGAATTCATCAAAGATTGGTTGAGGTTCTCATTTTGAGAACTTGAAACATTAGGTGCACTAGTCTTTGATGCAGGTGTAGAAGAATTGATAGGTGCAAAAAAATTTGCAGCAGTCGAAGGAGAACTTACACTTTTATCCTTCGCATTGTCTTTCAGAATGGAGTTGTCTTTTGGAGGAATTGGTAAAGGATTTCCATGTTCAGAAATAGTAATTGGAAAGTGTTGAGAATCCTTGACTTGTGTAGAGTCATCACTCTTCGCATTGACAAGTGGTTGTGCTACTTGTGCTTGCGAATGGGTGAAGACCACAAAGACATCTCCATCATGCACATCTGGCACATCATCTTCTTCATATTGCATATACCTGATGTTAGAGTCACCAGCCAATTCTGCATCATCTCCTTGAAGCAAATTGACATCTTCGTCACCAAATGGAGGAAGATCATTTTGTTCAGCCTCATAGTAGCCTGTAGCTGATTCTAAGGCGTTGCTTCCAATGCAAGTCTCTCTGGAGCAGAGGGTAACTTGTTATGATTATGCACAACATAATTGGAAGTGTTATTTGGATAATTCTTTCTTGGAACATCACAATAAGAAGTATTTCCTTGTGAGGAAATTTGCTTCTTAAGTGCTAACAACTCATTTGCTAGCCTTTGAATCATGGGATCAACAAAATTCGTTGAAGAAAATGATGAATCAATAATTTGATTGTTCCTAACCTTGTTAGGATCCTTTCTTATCTTACCAGCAAGGATAAGATCATCTTCAACTGAAATAGCCTTCTCTTGTGCAGTAGCCAAATCTGCAAGATTATCCCTAAGCAAGAGAAAACTTACTTCTGGCAATTAAGCATTAATTAAGAAACATTTCAAATTTCCAACAGTAGGCTGAGATGTCGTAGGAATGCGATTGTACAACTTATTGAACTTTGCCACAAATTATTTCTTGTGCCTTTAGGAAGTTCATGTAAAGGTGTTGTTAGGCTCAAAGCACCGAACACAGTACCCCAAGGAGCAGCAACAACCATCGTTAAGGGATTATATGCTGGTATTACAAAATGATTTGCAAGTGGAACAACTGCAACTTGCAAACTTGACGCCTCACTTGTTATAGGAGACCGTTGTGCAGTACGAGGAAAACTTCATCTCCACTGCAAAGGGTATCACGTCCGTGGAGGTGTCACAAAAGGAAAATTATGTTGCTGGAAAAACTCAAAGGTAGGATCAACAACTCCTGCCGATCGTTGCCCACGTGTGTAACGTCAATCGGCCAGATTAGTACATTGAGAAAATCAGTAATAAGGATATTACAATGAAAAGCGCACTGCAACCCAGAAAGAAAGTATTGGTTGCACGTTGCTCCCAAACAGAGTTGCCAAAAAATTGTTAGGTGAATATTTTGTCACTACTGTACCAATGACAAAATATAAAATTCACACACAACTATGTTGTAAAATTAATCTCTCCTCCCAGCAAGGGGAGGCTCCCTTTGAAATTTCTTTTCTAATTACAAGAAAATAAAATCCATGGGTAAGTTTCGGGTATATAACTCTCTTTTTTTAGAGCTTATGTATTCTCCCTCCACTTTGTTACAATTCTCTATCACTTTTGATACTTAAAGAACTGGACAAACTAAACTTACAATCAAGAGGCACAAAGTCTTTCTTGAATGTAATTCTTACTAAGCTAATGATTACAAATGATAAGAAATTTAACTTGCAGCTCAAAGTCTTCAAGTATAAATTCCCAATTCCTTAAACTACAAGTAATAGCAGAAATACAAAGCCTAATACTAATCACTTAACATCAAAAAATTTCCCAAATATGCAAGGAGCACAAAGTCTACTTCCACAATTAGAAAGCTCTCTTACTCACATAAACAATATCTCCAATATCAAGGAATTAAATAACATATATAAGCAATGAATATAGGAACATTAACTCATATAAATAATCTTTGACATAACACAAAGTTTGAGATCAAATAAAATTGATTTCTTTATTTGCTTGATTCAATCTTCACAACAAAAGCTCAAAGTCTTAGTTGAGGCAAAAATTCGGCAGAGTCCTGCTTAGCATAATAAAAGATAGATATTTAGAAATGAGGCTCCTCTATATATAGGAGAGAAAAGGAGAAAAAGGTGGGCACAATTAACTAATTCAACTGCACAGTCCCACTTGACTACAACTACAACATATAGGGAACATGCAGCTACGAGAAAACTTAGAGCATCTAAAAATGCAACTACTTAAAAAATGCATCTACATGAAAAACTAAGTGTCAAAAAGGGGGCACTTTATTCATCTTTCTGCTCATCATTGGATTTAAATTCTTCAAATTTAGCCAAGATGAATTTCATCTCAGCTTCATCTGGTAGGGTGACGGAACCTGATATGGCATTGATCCGACATATATCATCTCTGGTCTTCACATGCTGCTTCTTTCCATCCTTGAGCAAAAAGGCAAACAACTCTAAACCAACCTGTATTTCAAGAAGTTTATCAAAGGTATTCAGAGTGAAATCTTGCTCTGTCCAATGTGAGATCAGAGAGTTGAATTCCGGATGAGGGTATCACTTCAGACCAATTTTTGATTATCCTTACCATATAGGAAGCAAGGGATATCAGCTATTCTCGCTGAAATTTGATCAATATCATTATCAAAACTCTTGATCTCACCTTCAAGATTAGTGACCATATGCTTGATCAATTCATTCCTGTGTTCTAGCAAAGACAAAACTTGAACATGTTTTCCTCTTGTTTCTAGCACATTATTATGTACAAGAAAATCAATGTCAAAGTCCTCCATCTTTTTTCACACCTGCATGTTTCTTTCGTTCTCATCCATCTCTTTTGTGAAAATGGTTTTGATTCCTTATATTTGACTTTGCATGATTTCAAAGTCTTTCAACAGCTCAAGATAGTTGAATCTAGGAGGGAACCTTTAGATTTCAACCTTTTGATCCATTGATCCGCCACTCGACCCTTAACCCCCACTTGTTACATTCTTTTGAGTTCTTCTATATCAATGGATGAAATAATTGGTTCTACCTACTGAGAAGTTTGGGTCACCTTGATCAAATCATTAGTTAGCTGCTCACACTTTTCCTTGAATTTGAGCTTTTCAGCCCACTCTTCATCCATTCTTCTCATGACAACTTCATTTGCAGCTCTTGAGTTGTGCTTCACACTCTCATGAGTTTCATCTCCAAGCTCGACAGTTTGATTGAACTGTATAACCTGTAGCTTGGATGTTTTCCTTTGTCTTACCTACTGCTGGCACAATTACTTTAGCATACTTCCTTTTACTCAATGGATCAACGAGCACCCTTGATACTATCTTGGGATTTTTGGCTACCTTAGCCTTTGAAGGAGTTAACTGCTTGAAGTCGAAGTCATCTGGTGAGACAACTTGCTTCTTCCTTTTTGGGGCCACTATGTCCAACCAAGGAGGTAAGACTGATTGTGTGGTTGGAGTGGTGACCTCCACTTGTGTAACCGCAGGCAAACTAGTAGATGGATGACTGGAACATACCATTGTTGCTAAAGATTCCACTTTGTACTAAGGCCATTGTAGTAATAGGAACTATAGAAGTGGTTACTATTGGAGTTGCAGAAATGGATACTGTTGGTGGTAGTGGCATAGAATTTGGTAAGACATTGATTGTTCCAACTGTTGTATCTACTGGTAGTGTTGATATAATAACATAAGTGGTTGTTGCTGAAATGGCAATTGTGCTCACCATGGGTGGAGTTTCTGTCATGGAAGCAAAAGTTGACAGATTCACTACCTATTGCTCCAGAGTAACCTGTTCCATGGCCTCATTAAAATCCAAGATCGATGACTCAATCATGGAAGTTGGAATGTCATCAAAGCTGGTAATGCTAGAAAGAGTAACAAATTCTCCATTGCCCCTTTCTTGACCTTGTTCATCATCCAACTCAACATCTTCTCTTTCTTCATCACGTTCTTGCACCTCTTCATCAGAATCAGAGTCAATAGAATGAATCACAATACAATTTGATGATGATGTTTGAGAGGCAATAGGAGTAGAACTTTCTCCTTGTTTTGGTTCTTCTCCAACATGAGGAATTTCTCCCTCTTCTTGTTCTTGTTTGTCTTCCTCATCTTGATCAAGTCCTTGGGCTGATTCCTTTTGCATGGCGATGGAGGAAGATTCCCCTTTCTTTGGTCCTTTAAGTGTGAATTTGAATTTTAGTGCCTTTCCCTTACATTTTTCTGGTGAAACTGCTAGTGGGGGTGTCTGAGTATCTTCTTTGTTCTTGGTTCTTAATTCTGAAGTATTCCCCATTGGACCATCATTATCTTCCTTACCTGAGCTAGCAGGAAGCTGTTTCATCTGGATTCCCTTCTTTAGTAGCCATTGGTTTGTATTTGCCATGATAGGCGCAAACCTCTTAGAAATTGGTTTTCTCTCTTTCTTTGACCATTGGATTGGAGGTAAGGGAGTGTCTACAATTTTCTTCCCATAGTAGACAAGGTCCACTATATCATTTGTATCTTCCATGGTATCTGGAATCTTTGTCAAGTCCAAGTTCTCTATCTCCTCTAATATAAGACGACTATAGTCCATGTGTATGCAAAGGATCATGGTGTGCCAAAACAGGCCCTTAAGTGGTAATGAAATTTTAGAAAAATCAGAGTTATGCAACTTGACATGAAAATTTGAATAAGTTATGAACATTATTTTTAAAATATGTAAGAAGAGAATCTATAGAAAATTCAATTTAGTTTCTAAGCTACTAGTTTTTTTTTGGAAAAGAGAAATCCTATTTGATGAAAATTTCAAATTTCAATGCAGTGGTACTAAAATTTCAGGAAAAAGATAAGAAGTAGGTGTATGTCTATCCACCCTAATCACAATCAAATCATAATATTTTTATAAGATTTATAATATAAGTATTAGACTCATGTCCGGATGTGACATATTTTTTTATAGTTTTTTGTAAATTAAATAATTATTTATGAATTTTTTACTACAACTTTTCATAAATTCAGAAACTCCTACGTCTGACCACCTTAACTTCGTCAAAACCTTATGAAATTCAATTTTTTTTAATTTTTCCCTATAGTAGACAAAGCATAGGATGTGACGCATGTTTCGAATTCAAAAAAAATTATACCGTTTGAAAGTTATGAATGTTTTTCAATCAGTCTATCAATCAAGAATTTTGCCAAAATTCAATTAGAAAATAAGTAATAATTATTTATTAAAGTTGAAATAAGACACACCTTATATTGTTGGAAAGATGAGAATGCCCTTAAAAAACCCTTTTCGTTTTATCAATTTTGGCTATAAAAATAGTCGCCAACCACCAGTGAAAGTCTGGAAAATCAAGGAATACTGAAAAACACGTTTTTTCAGTTGACTTTCCAGGCTTGTCACTTCTAAGACAAATCCAAAGGCAAACCCGAGCCACAATTTGAAATTTGAAATTTGTACAATAGAAATCAGATATCCGATTTTAATAAGTATATTCAATAACTAGATTTGCACATAATTAATCTATTGTTTATTAATATATTAATTTATAAATATATTAGTATATGATATTAGGGAGAGGGAGAGGGGGGAGTGGGGGAGAGAGAGATATTAGTGGAGAGAGAGAGGGGGAATGGAGAGAGAGAAATATTAGTGGAGAGAGAGGGGGGAATGGAGAGAGAGATAGAGAGATAAAGAGATGAGGGGAGAGAGAGAGAGAGAGAGAGAGATGGGGAGGGGGAAGGGAGAGAGAGATAGAGAGATTAGGGGAGAGAGAGAGAGAGAGAGAGAGAGAGAGAGGGAGAGGGAGAGAGAGAGAGGGGGGGGAGGGAGAGAGAGATTAGGGGAGAGGGAGAGAGATAGGGGAGGGGAAGAGGGAGAGGGAGGGGGAAGGGAAAGAGAGAGATAGAGAGAGGGAGGGGGAAGGGGTCATATTGTGTCCTATGACCCCTTAGGATACCATATGACCCCTTAGGTGTCAAATTTTTGTAAGCAGTATTGGCACTACTTTTTATATTGTAATAATGGTTCATCTTGCCACCTTATGACACACTATGATCCATTAGGACACCATATGGTGTCATGAGAGATCATATAGTGTCCTAAGGGGTTATGGGATACCATATGACCCCTAAGAACAACATATGACCCCTTATGACACCATATTGGGTCGTTATAGCTCCTATTATGTCCTAAGGTGTCATATTGTATCCTATGACTCCTTAGAACACCATATGAACCCTTAAGATACCGTATTGTGTCATTATGGGTCATATTGTGTCCCACCATATGACCCCTTAGGACATAATATGAACCTTTACGATATTATACAGTATCGTTATGGGTCATATGACCCCTTATGACACCATATGGTGTCGTTAGGGGTCATATGGTTTCTTAAGGGGTCATGGGATACCATATGACCCCTAAGGACAATATATGACCCCTTATGACACCATATTGGGTTGTTATGGGTCCTATGGTGTCCTAAGGGGTCATATTGTGTCCTATGACCCCTTAGGACACCATATGACCCCTTACGACACCAAATTGCATCGTTATGGGTCATATTATAGTCTAAGGGGTCATATTGTGTCATATGACCCCTTAAGACACCATATCACCCCTTAGGACACAATATGACCCTTTACTACACTATACAATATTGTTATGGGTCATATTGTGTCCTACGAAGTCATATCAGGTCCTATGTCCCCTTAACACAACATATGACCCCTTACGACACCAAATTGTTTCGTTATGGGTCATATTGTGTCCTAAGGGGTCATATTGTGTCATATGACTCCTTAAGACACCATATGACCCCTTAGGACACAATATGACCCCTTATGACACCTTATTAGGTCATTATGGGTCCCAAGGGGTCATATGTGTTGGCATTACATGAAGATTGCATTAATGAAGTATATTATTTTCATTGATGTCAATAGCAATTGGTAATGGAGTTGTATTGCAACCTGTAGTGATGCAGTAATGCAACTGGTAGTAGACCAGTGATGGAAACTGATATTGGTATTTGAAGCAGAGTGATCAACCGGTAACCCTAACTTGTTGATATGCCAAACCCTAACCGATGGAGCTTGGTGAATCAGTTATGTTGATCTATGATCGAATGGTGATCGGAGATGGAGATGCCACATATGCATGATGTACGTGATGAGTTTCAAAGTGGTTTTGGTGCATAGAGATAATTGTTTTATCTTGGGAATGAACAAATGCATAACATGAAGTGAATAATGCGTGATGAGTTATAGGATCCAATATGCGGTGATCCAAGAGTGATCGAAGTTGTCTTGAACAATGAGCAACTAATTGCTATGTAATCCTACTGTCATGTTTAAACCAATATGTTTGTAATCTCTATGAGATCTTAGGTTTTGTGATGTGTTACCAACCTATTGTATTTATTTTTAAGGTCAATGAGTTGTAATTATGTTGGCAATTTGGTTAAGTGTGGTACTGTGATTGATTGTTGAACTAGAAGGAGTATCTGCAGAATGTTTTGAAGGTAGATGGGAGCATAAAAGGATCTGATTAAGCAGAGTATTGCTATTACCAAATCAACAAAGACCCTGTTGTTCTCTAACCATTACAACAGTTAAATCCCTTAACTAGGTAAGCTTTAATAGGCTTGGTGCTTTCTAAATCCTCTAACCAGGTGATCCATTAGCTTGGATTTGAAATCCTCTATCGAGGTTACTCCTAACAGAGTATTGCCTTTAACAGGGTATTGTAGTCATCCCTTAACCAGATCTGTTCCTAACAGGACATTTTTGTAAAGCTTCTAACAAGGCCTGGCTCCTAACAAGGCAAACTTTAGAAGAGTTTAGAATACTTGTGGGTATTCATCACCACCGTGGTTTTTCCCATTTGGGTTTCCACGTCAAAAATCATTGTGTCAAGTGGTGAATGATTTTGTGGTTATGTTTTGATATGGTTGATATGATTAACTGGTAAAGCCACTTAGATATGATTAGATGACCGAAAGTGATATGAAATGAGTTATTATTGATGTTAGTAAAGTGGTTTAATGTTTTGGTTAAATGGTATGTGATTTTAAGATCTGCTACACTGTTATATTGATATTTTGGTCAACCGGTAAACTTGACAGTGTAGTTGTAGTTTTGGTACAGTATCTAAACCAGTTAATTTTGCAAGTTGTTTATGAGTTGGGATTAAGTTTGGTGAAAGTTTAGTTTTTTTTCTATCTACCAATTCACCCCCCTCCCTCTCAGTAGTTGACCGGATCCTTATTGATTCATCATATAATCAATTGGTATCAGAGAATTTCAGGCCCACTTGTGTTTAAGCCTAACAACTTGAGGTAAAGATCTTGGAGAACATGATGAAGAAAGAAGGTCTGATGTTCAATAGGGAAAACTATAGAATCTGGAGTGATACGATGAAGATCTATATCAAAATCTTAGGAAGTCAATACTGGGAACATGTTGTTACTAAATATAACTTGCCTAGTGGGATTTTGTCAGATGATCAAAAGAAGGAGCAAAAGGAGAACAATCAAGCATTGGAGGCCATTATTAGTTCCTTGTATGATTTAGAGTATGTTGATGTGCATTGTTTGGAGACTGCTTTTGAAGTGTGGAAGAAACTTGAGGATATCTATAGTGGTGATGAGCATGTGAACATTGCCAAAGAGGAGATTCTGAGAGGTAAATTTGATTATATGTGGATGGTTGAAGGTGAAAACATTCAACAATATGGTTAGAGGATCAAGGAGATAGTCAGTGAGATCAAAAGTGTTGGTGGTACAGTGGAGGATACCACAGTGGTTAGCAAGGTGTTGCGAACCTGTCTACTGGTCTATGTTATCCGAGTTGCAGCCATTCAAGAACTCGAGTCTATTGATAAATCAAATGTAACTCTTGACTCCATCATTGGTAAATTAATTGCATTTGAATTAAATGGTTTTGATGGAAGTGTTCAGAGATCAAAATCTGCATTTAGAGCTTCAGTTTCAAATCCATTGGTAAGGAAAAGCAGAGAAGCTAGTTACAGTCACGAGTCTAGATCCAACAGAGAGGTTGATGATGAAGATAGTTTGATTGAGCTTGAAGCATTGTTGGCCAAGCAGTTACCCAGAGGTACCGGTAAGTACAAAGGTAAATTACCTTTGAAGTGTTTTTCATGTAACTGGGTTGGACATATTGTTGCTAACTGTCCAAATGGAGATAATGAGCAGAAACATGAGAAGTATAAGAAGTAAAAAGGTAAAGGTAAAAGAGATTATCTCATTGCAGTGGATGGAGGAATTAAAGATGAGGAATCTGAAGAAGATGCAAATGAGGACATTGTCTTTGTTTCCATTAAAGAAGAGACATCAGATCAAAAGGCATTAGTCTCTTGCATGGATAGTTTTGATGATTGAATTATAGACAGTGGTTGTTCACACCACATGACCGGTGACCGGAGTAAGTTTCTTACTTTGAAGGAATTTGATGGAGGTGTTGTGAGATTTGGGAATGACTCATCCTGCATGGTAAAAGGAAAGGCAACCATCTCTTTTAATGGAAAGAACAATGTAGATGATGTCTACTGGGTTGAAGGACTGAAATAGAATTTTTTGAGTGTTGCTCAACTCAATGACAGAGGTTATCCACTAGAATTCAAGAATGGGATGTGCAAAATCTATGGAAGTAAAGGTGAACTGATTGCAACCGACAAGCAGAAAAAAGGTAACTTGTTTCATTTAAGTTATAAAGTCAACGATTGCTTAATTACAAAAGTAGAAGCTAGTTGGATTTGGAATCAAAGATTTTGTCATGTAAATTTTGATAACATTGTAAAAGTCAGTGAGTCCAAATCAGTAAGAGGTATGCCTCAGTTGGACAAACCGGTGAATGCTCTGTGTAAGGAATGTTAGTTAGGGAAGATGACATCCTCAACCTTTAAGAGCAAATCTTTCTCAGCAGAACATTTTCTAGATTTGGTTCATACCGACCTTTGTGGACCAATAAGGACTAAGAGTATTAAAGGTGATCGATATTTTATGATCTTTACTGATGATTGCTCAAGAATGATGTGGGTCACATTCTTGAAGGAAAAAATCGAAGCCTTTAAAAAGTTTAAGGTATTCAGAGCCTTAGTTGAAAAAGAAAGTGGAAGAAAGCTTAAGTGCTTGAGAACTGATCAAGGTGGTGAATATACTTCAAAGGAATTTACTAGATACTGTGAAGACAATGGAATTAAGAGGCAACTTTATGCACCTAGGACACCACAACATAATGGTATTGCAGAGAGGAACAACCAGTCAGTTGTTGAAGCTACAAGGACTATGCTAATACAAGGA
Organism: Cryptomeria japonica; assembly: GCF_030272615.1. NCBI lineage: Eukaryota > Viridiplantae > Streptophyta > Pinopsida > Cupressales > Cupressaceae > Cryptomeria > Cryptomeria japonica. The sequence goes on from NC_081414.1 coordinate 732,294,872, forward strand.
GGTGTAGCTAAGACATTCTGGAGAGAAGCTGTTAGCACAACTGTCTACACAATGAACTGAATACTGGTTAAAAGAGGTAAGGATAAAACTCCTTATGAATACTGGTGTGGTATATCACCTAATGTCAATTACTTTAAGATTTTTGGTAGTGGATGTTTTATCAAGAGAGGTGATTATGTTGGTAAGTTTGATGCTAAGAGTGATGAAGGAATATTTCTTGGTTACTACACTAAGAGCAAAGCCTACAAGTGTTACAACAACCAGACACAGAAGATCATTGAAAGTGCTAATGTCTAAGTTGATGAGTTTCCTAAGAAATTAAGAGAAACCAGTGAGGAGAAGAAAGAAGAAGAGCCTTACATTTTGGTTTTGGAACCAGAACCGGTGAAGCCAAAAGTTGGTGAAATGAATACTGCAGCAACAGTTCAACCTGAATAGGTAGATTCTGCAAAAGATGAAGAAAGTAAAGATGAAAAACCTGAAGACCATGATCATGTTATTCCAAGGTATGTTAGATTCAATCATAATCTTGATCAGATTATTGGAGGTAAAGACGTTGGTGTGTTAACTAGAAGAAGAATAAGAGAGAATTCTTATATGATCTCCACTATTGAGCCTAGAACAACAAAGGAATATTTTGGAGATAATCACTGGATCAAGGCTATGGAAGAAGAACTTGACCAGATTGAGAAGAATAATATATGGACACTTGTACCCAGACCGGAGAACAAGAATGTAATAGGTACTAAATGGGTATTCAGAAATAAACTGAATGAAGATGGAGTAGTGGTCAGAAATAAAGCCAGACTAGTATGCAAAGGTTATGCACAAGAAGAAGGTGAAGACTATGGTGAGAAATTTGCACCAGTTGCAAGATTGGAAGGTGTCGGGACTCTACTTGCATTTACAGCATATAGAGGATTTAAAGTATATCAGATGGATGTGAAGTCAACATTTCTAAATGGAATATTGGAAGAGGAAGTCTACATTGAACAACCAGATGGTTATGCTTTGACTGAAGCAAAGGATATGGTGTGCAAACTACACAAGGCACTATATGGTTTGAAGCAAGCACCTAGAGCATGGTATGAAAGACTACATTCTCACTTGGTGAAGGTAGGTTTTTAGAGAACCAGTGAAGACAACAATATATATCTCAAGACTGAAGGAGATAAGATACTAATTAGTGAGGTATTTATGGATGATATCATTTTTAGAGGCAATGATGACATGTGTGATGACTTTGCTAATGAGATGAAAAGTGAATTTGAGATGTCTCTGGTAGGTGAAATAAAATTCTTCATAGGTCTAGAAATTTAACAGATGAAGAAAGGTATTTTTATCACACAGGTCCAAGTATGTGAAAGAGGTATTGAAGACATTTGGAATGGGAGATTGCAAACCAGTTGGAACACCAATGGTTACAAGTTGTAAACTATCTAAGGAGGATGATTCTGCATTAGTGGATGAAAAGGAGTACAAGTCAATGATAGGTAAAATACATTATGTTGTCCACAATAGACCGGATATTGCTCATGTAGTTGGATTAGTTGCCAGATTTCAGAAAAGTCCTAAGGAGACACACATTGTAGCAACTAAAAGAATTTTTAGATATTTGAAAGGCACAATTGATTATGGATTATGGTATCCATATATAGGTAACTTTGATTTGAAAGTCTATATAGATGCAGACTAGGCATGTAATGTTGATGACAAGAAGAGTACAACCAAAGGATCATTCTTTCTTAGAGGAAGGCTAGTATCTTGGAGCAGCAAGAAGCAGAGCTGCATATCACAATCAACTGCAAAAGTTGAATATGTTGCAGCATATATGAATTGTACCCAGGCAATCTAGATGAAACACATTTTGGAAGGTTTCAAGTTGAAGATTTCAGAACCGGTAAGGATTTTTTGTGATAACACCAGTGCAATAAATATTTCAATCATTTCTTGAGAGAGAAAGTGCAGAGTAAAGATGTGTCATTGGAGCATGTATCTACTAAGGAACAACTAGCAGATATCTTTACTAAACCTCTACCTAAGGCTACTTTTGAGTATCTTAGAGGTAAGTTAGGGGTTGTACCCCTACATGAAGTCAATTAAGCAGATGTGGAAGACATCAGTCCCAGAGCTTATTGAAGATCTTGAAGTAGGATTGGTGTAGAGTGGAGCTATTCTACAAGGGGAGCAACAAGTTGCAGATCAGTGAAGCATGGAATGGTTAACCAACTGATATTGATATTCACTTTGGCATTGATGTCAAAGGGGGAGAAGAACTGTATGATTGATGAGGAGAAGAACTGCATTTGATTGATAGCCAGTTACTAGATGAAGACATGGAGATAAAGTTGAAGGAGAGTACATGAAAAATGTAAACCAGGATTCCTATACCTATGTATTTTCATTACTCTCAATCATCAAAATCAAAAGGGTATTGATATTTGTAATGCCATCAATGCCAAAGGGGAAGTTTGTCGGCATTGCATGAACATTGCATTAATGAAGTATAGTGTTGTCATTGATGTTAATAGCAACCGGTAATGGAGTTGTATTGCAAACAGTAGTGATGCAGTAATGCAACCGGTAGTAGAGCAGTGATGGAAACTGGTATTGGTATTTGAAGCAGAGTGATCAACTGGTAACCCTAACCTGTTGATATGCCAAACCCTAACTGATGGAGCTTGGTGATTCGATTATGTTGATCTATGATCGAATGGTGATCGAAGATAGAGATGCCATGTATGCATGATGCACGTGATGAGTTTCAAAGTGGTTTTGGCATGTAGAGATAACTATTTTATCTTGGGATTGAACAAATGCATAATATGAAGTGAATAACGTGTGATGAGTTATAGGATCCAATGTGTGGTGATCCAAGAGCGATCGAAGTTATCTTGAACAATGTGCAACTGATTTCTATCTAATCCTATGGTCATGTTTGAACCAATATATTTTTAATCTCTATGAGATCTTAGGTTTTATGATGTGATACCGACCTATTGTATTTCTTTTTAAGGTCGATGAGTTGTAATTGTGTTGGCAATTTTGTTAAGTGTGGTAGTGTGATTGATTGCTGAACTAGAAGGAGTATCTGCATAATGTTTTGAAGGAAGATAGGAGCATAAAAGGATCTGATTAAGTAGAGTAGTGCTATTACCATATCAACAAAGACCTTGTTATTCTCTAACCATTACAATAGTTAAATCCCTTAACCAGGTAAGCTTTAACAGGCTTGGTGCTTTCTAAATCCTCTAACCAGGTGATCCATTAGCTTGGATTTGAAATCCTCTTTATTGTAGTCAATCCCTTAACCAGGTGGTCCTTAACCAGATATGTTCCTATCAGGACATTTTTGTAAAGCTTCTAACAAGGCTTGGCTCCTAATAGGGCAAACTTCAGAAGATTTCAGAATACTTGTGGGTATTCATCCCCCTTGTGGTTTTTCCCATTTGGTTTTCCACATCAAAAATCATTATGTCAAGTGGTGAATGATTTTGTGGTTATGTTTTGATATGGTTGATATGATTAACTAGTAAAGCCATTTAGATATGATAAGATGACCGGAAGTGATCTGAAATGAGTTATTACTGATGTTAGTAAAGTGGTTTAATGTTTTGGTTAAATGGTATGTGAGTTTCAAATCTGTTACACTTTTATATTGATATTTTGGTCAACCGGTAAGCTTGACAGTGTAGTTACAGTTTTGGTACAATATCTAAACCAGTTAGTTTTGCAAGTTGTTTATGAGTTGGGATTAAGTTTGGCGAAAGTTTAGTTTGTTTTCTATCTACTGATTCACCCCCGCTCTCAGTAGTTGACTTAATCCTTATTGATTCATCATATCATCAATATGACCCCTCTCCCCTAATCTCTCTATCCCCCTCTCCCTTAATCTCTTTCTCTCCCTCTCCCTTATCTACTTCTCCTCTTGTGTACAATGATCTTCATATAAATCTCTCTCTCTCTCTCTCTCTCTCTCTCTCTCTCTCTCTCTCTCTCCCTCTCCCCTAGTCTCTCTCTATGTCTCACTCTCCCCTAATCTCTCTCCCCCTCCCCTGTCCCCCCCCTCTCCCATAATCTCTCTCTCTCTCTCTCTCTCTCTCTCTCTCTCTCTCTCTCTCTCTCTCTCTCTCTCTCTCTCTCTCTCTCTCTCTCTCTCTCTCTCTCTCTCTCTCTCTCTCTCTCTCTCTCTCTCTAAAATATGAGTACTCAAATCGGATATCTGATTTCTGCCACTACCCATAATGTGGCATCACTCAAAAAAAGGTGGCAACGGGAATTATTTTTGGGACCCCAAATTTATGCATTAAAATCGGATATCCGATTTTTGTAAATAAAAAAGAGCCTTGTGGGGCATTTTGTGGGTTCCAATGGCCTGCATTCTTCACATTATGGTTTCTGTCGATAATAATGGGTTTTTAGATAGGTTGAGACAAATTTGTGATTTTGAGAGATTCTTAAAGTCAAATCTTACATTGTCAATTATTTAGGAGCATCTTTGTGGAGGTAAATGGGGAGTAGTAGTCGTCGTAAGTCTAAATGCAAAAGAAAGCTTTCAAATGACCAAATTGAAGTGTATAGAGAAAGTGATAGAGAAGGTCATAGGAGGAGAAGACAAGATATGTTAAATATTGCTAATGTTACTTCAAGTGAAGAGGAAACTGAATTTGAAAGTGTTGAGCAAGTTATTGAAAATGAAAATATAGATTTTGAAAGTGATAATGAAAATGTTCAACATGATGTTTAATTTACAAATGAAAATGTGAGAATGAAAAGTGAAAATTTGGGAGTTGACAATCAAGGTATCAAAATTGAGAAGTTGCTCTTGTGGGGTTGAAGATACCATGGATTCCACAACAATACTTTCAGAATCACTTGAACTTTCATCAAGTGAAATGATATCCTCAATTTCAAAAACAACTTCAAACTCATCATCAACATATAAGAAATAGTTACCCATACCTGATGACTCAAAAAAAATTGGGCCCGTTGATCATCAAATTTCACAATGGTGTATTTTGATTCCTTTCCTAGATACAACTTTCTGATCTCCCTCTTGACAGGAATGTGTGCTTCAGTCATATCAATGTTTAACTCTCCTCCAATATCTCTACAAAAATTCCTTCCCAATAGTATGCCATAGGAATCCGACACATCGGCTACCAATACCGTCATTTTAATCTTTTTGTCTGGAAATGCGGCAAAAGAAAATTGTGCATCTTTAATCTGACCTATTAAGGGGACTTGCTTATTATCCATGCAAAATAATCTACGAAACGTTTTAGTCAAAGTTAAACCAAGAGCATTGGCAACTTTTGCTGGCATAACATTGTCAAATGCTTTGGAATCAATCACACAATTACTTAGCTTGTGACCATTTATCAACAAGGAGATAAAAAAAGGTTCTATCTTTTCTATAAGAGAAAGAGAACTCACTAATTTATTTTGAGATATGTTAGACTTGGGAGGATTACTTGGGGAAGTATCTTTTTCTTTTACAAATTTGACCAAATGATCAAATTGATCAAGATTGGATCTCAAATATTCTACCTCAGACATTTGTACTTTAGTTTTCCTAGCATGATCTATAATATCAAATGACTGAAAATAATTTATCAGAGATTGGTTGAGGTTCTCATTTTGAGAACTTGAAACATTAGGTGTACTGGTCTTTGATGCTGGTGCAGAAGAATTGACATGTAGAAAAATTTGCAGCAATCGAAGGAGAACTTACACTTTTATCCTTCGCATTGTCTTTCGGAATGGAGTTGTCTTTTGGAGGATTTGGTAAGGGATTTCCACGCTTAGCAATAGTAATTGGCAATCGTTGAGAATCCTTGACTTGTGTAGAGTCATCACTCTGCGCATTGATAGGTGGTTGTGATGCTTGTGCTTGTGAATGAGTGAAGACCGCAAAGACATCTCCATCATGCACATCTGGCACATCATCTTCTTCATATTGCATATACCTAATGTTAGAGTCACCAGCCAATTTTGCATCATCTCCTTGAAGAAAATTGGCATCTTGGTACCAAATGGAGGAAGATCATTCTATTCAGCCTCATAGTAGCCTATAGTTGAATTTTGAGGCAGTGCTTCCAATGCAAGTCTCTCTGTAGCAGGAGGTAACTTGTTTTGATTATGCGCAACATAATTGGAAGTGTTATTTGGATAAGTCCTAGGAACATCACAATTAGAAGTATTTCCTTGTGAGGAAATTTGCTTCTTAAGTGCTAACAACTCATTTGCTAGTTTTTGAATCATGGTATAAGAAGAATTCGTTGAAGAAAATGATGAATGAATAATTTAATTATTCCTAACCTTGTTAGGATCCTTTGTTATCTTACCTACAAGGATAAGATCATCTTCAAATGAAATAGCCATCTATTGTGCAGCAGCCAAATCTGCAGTATTATCCCTACACAAGAGAAAACTTACGTCTAACAATTGAGAATTAATAAAGAAACATTTCAAATTTCCAGCAGTAGGTTGAGATGTTGTAGGAATGCAATTGTGCAACTTATTGAACTTTGCCACAAACTCTCGCATGGGCTCTTGTGGTTCTTTCTTCATTTGCACCAACTGCATTAAAAGTGCATGATCATCTTTAGCAGGCTTGAACCTTGCCTCAAACCTTGTTCTGAGGCTTGCCTAATTTTTGATACAATCATTCGGAAGATGATAGAACCAATCAATAGCTGCACCTTGCAAAGTTTCAATGAACAATCTCATTGAAACATCTTCATGTTCAACACCGAGAACACTGCATGCAATATAAAAAGTAGTGATGTGCTCATTAGGATGTTGAGCACCATCTCCTAAAAACTTACGTAAACTATTTATTGTGCCTTTAGGAAGTTCATGCAAAGGTGTTGTTAGTCTCAAAGGACCAAACACAGTACCCCAAGGACTGGCAACAACCATCCTTAACGAATTATATGGTGGTATTACAAAACGATTTGCAAGTGGAACAATCACAACTTGCAAACTTGATGCCTCACTTAGTACAGTAGACCGTTGTGCAGTAGGAGGAAAACTTCATGTCTGCTACAAAGGGGATCGTGTCCATGGAGGTGTCACAAAAGGAAAATTTTGTTGCTGCAAAAAGTCAAAGGTAGGATCAACAACTCCCATTGCTTGTTGCCCATGTGTGTAACATCGATCAGCCAGATTAGTACCTTGAGAAAATCAGCAATAAGGATATTACAATGAAAAGTACACTGCAACCCAGAAAGAAAGTATTGGTTGCAAGTTGTTCCCCAACAAAGTTGCCAAAAAAATGTTGGGTGAATATTTTGTCACTAGCGTACCAATGACAAAAGATATAATTCACACATAGCTATTTTGAGAAATTAATCTCTCCTCTTAGCAAGGGGGTTCCCTTTGAAATTTCTTCTCTAATTACAAGAAACTAAAATCTGTGGGTAAGCTTCAGACATATAACTATCTTTTTTCAAAGTTTATGTATTCTCCCTCCACTTTGTTACAATTCTCTATCACTTTTGATACTTAAAGAAATGAACAAACTAAACTTACAATCAAGAGGCACAAAGTCTTTCTTGAATGTAATTCTAACTAAGCCAATGATTACAAACGATAAGAAATTTAACTTGCAACTCAAAGTCTTCAAGTATAAATTCCCAATTCCTTAAACTACAAGCAATAGCAACAATACAAAGCCTATTACTAATCACTTAACATCAGAAAATTTCCCAAATATGCAAGAAGCACAAAGTCTACTTCCACAATTAGAAAGCTCTCTTACTCACATAAACAATATTACCAATATCAAGGAATTAAAAAACACATATAAGCAATGAACATAGGAACATTAACTCATATAAACAATCTTTGACACAACACAAAGTTTGAGATCAAATAGAATTGCTTTCTTATTTGCTTGATTGAATCTTCACAACAAAAGCTCAAAGTCTTAATTGAGGCAAAAATTCAGCAGAGTCTTGTTTAGCATAATAAAATATAGATATTTGCAAATGAGGCTCCTCTATATATAGGAGAGAAAGGGAGAAAAAGGTGGGCACAATTGACTAATTCAACTGCACAGTCCCACTTGACTACAACTACAACATATAGGGAACATGCAGCTGTGAGAAAACTTACAACATCTAAAAATGCAACTACATTAAAAATGCATCTACATGAAAAACTAAGTGTAAAAAAGGGGACACTTTATTCATATTTCTCCTCCTCGTTGGATTTAAATTCTTCAAATTTAGCCAAGATGGATTTCATCTCAGCTTCATTTGGTAGGGCGATGGAACTTGATATGGCATTGATCCGGCATATAGCATCTCCGGTCTTCACATGCTACTTATTTTCATCCTTGAGCAAAGAGACAAGCAACTCTAAACCAACCTGCATTTCAAGAAATTTATCAAAGGTGTTTAGAGTGAAATCTTGCTGTATCCAATGTGAGATCAGAGAGTGGAATTTCTAGATGAGGGTATCACTTCAGATCAATTGTTGATTATCTTTACCATATAGGAAGCAAGGGATATCAGCTATTCTCACTGAAATCTGATCAATATCATTATCACAACTCTTGATCTCACCTTTAAGATCAGTGACCATATGCTTGATCAATTCATTCCTGTGTGCTATCAAAGAAAAAACTTGAACACATTTTCCTCTTGTTTCTAGCACATTATTATCTACAAGGAAATCAATGTCAAAGTCCTCCATCTTTTTCCACACATGCATGTTTCCTTTGTTCTCATCCATCTCTTGTGTGAAGATGGTTTTGATTCCTTGTATTTGACTTTGCATGATTTCAAATTCTTTCAAGTTGAATCTAGGAGGAGGGAACCTTTAGATTTCAACCTTTCGATCCATTGATCCACCACTCGACCCTTAACCCCCACTTGTTCCATTCTTTTGAGTGCTTCTGTATCAATGTATGAAACAATTGGTTCTACCAATTGAGAAGTCTAGGTCACCTTGATTAAAATATTAGTTAGCTACTCACAATTTTCCTTGAATTTCAACTTTTCAGCTCGCTCTTCATCCAGTCTTCTCATGATAGCTTCATTTGCAGCTCTTGAGTCGTGCTTCACGCTCTCATGAGTTTCTTCTACAAGTTCGATAATTGATTGAATCATATAATGTGTAGCTTGGATGTTTTCCTTTGTCTTACCTGTTGCTGGCACAATTACTTTATCATAGTTCGTTTTACTCATTGGATCAACGAGCACCCTTGATACTGTCTTGGGATTTTTGGCTACCTTATCCTTTGAAGGAGTTAATTGTTTGAAGTCAAATTCATCTAGTGAGACAACTTACTTCTTCCTTTTTGGGGCCACTATGTCCAACCAAGGAGGTAAGACTGATTGTGTGGTTGGAGTGGTGACCTCCACTTGTGTAACCATAGGCAAACTAGTACATGGCTGACTGGAAGATATCGCTGTTGTTGATGATCCCACTTGTACTAAGGTCATTGTAGTAATAGGCACCATAGAGGTGGTTACAATTGGAATTGTATAAACTGATACTGGTGTTTGTGGAGGCATAGAAGTTGGTAAGACATTAACTATTTGAAATGTTGTATCTGCTGGTAGTGTTGATATAATAACATAAGTGGTTGTTGCAGAAATGGGAATTGTGGTCACCAGGGGTGGAGTTTCTATTATGGTAGTAGAAGTTGACAGATTCAATACTTGTTTCTCCTGAGTAACCTATTCCATGGCTTCATTAAAATCCAAGATCGATGACTCAATCATGGAAGTTGGAATGTCATCAAAGCTAGGAATGCTAGAAAGAGTAACAAATTCTTCATTGCCCCTTTCTTGACCTTGTTCATCATCCAACTCAACATCTGCTCTTTCTTCATCATTTTCTTATACCTCTTCATCAAAATCAGAGTTAATAGATTGAATTAAAATACGATTTGATGATGATGTTTGAGAGGTAGTAGGAGTAGAAATTTCTCCTTGTTCCTATGCTTCTCCAGCATGAGGAATTTCTCCCTCTTCTTGTTCTTTTTCGTCTTCCTCGTCTTGATCAGGTCCTTGGGAAGATTCCTATTGTACGACCACGGAGGAGGATTCCCCTTTCTTTGGGCCTTCAAGTTTGAACTTAAATTTTGGTGCCTTTCCCTTAGATTTTGCTAGTGAAACTGGTGGTGGGGGTGCCTAAGTATCTTCCTTATTCTTGGTTCTTAATTCTGAAGTCTTCCCAATTGGACCATCATTATCCTCCTCACCTGAGCTAGCAGGAAGAAGTTTCATCCAGATTCCCTTCTTTAGTAGCCATTGGTTTGTATTTTCCATGATAGGTGCAAACCTCTTAGAAATTGATTTGCTCTCTTTCTTTGACCATTGGATTGGAGGTAAGGGAGTGTCAGCAATTTTCTTCCCATAGTAGATAGGGTCCACTATATCATTTGTATCTTCCATGGTATATGGAATCTTTGCCAAGTCCAAGTTCTCTATCTGCTCTAATGTAAGATGACTATAGTCCATGGGTAGGTGCAGGATCATGGTGTGCCAAAATAGGCCCTTAAGTGACAATGAAATTTTAGAAAATTAGAGTTATGCAACTTGACATGAAAGTTTGAATAAGTTATGAACATTATTTTTAAAATATGTAAGAAGAGAATCTATAGAAAATTGAATGTAGTTTCTAAGCTACTAGTTATTTTTTGGGAAAAAAAATCCTATTTGATGAAAATTTCAAATTTCAATGCAATGGTACTAAAATTTCAAGAAAAAGGTAAGAAGTAGGCATATGTCTGACCACCCTAATCAGAATCAAATCATAATATTTTTTTATAAGATTTATAATATAAGTATTAGACTCATGTCTGGATGTGACACATATTTTTTTATAAAGTATATAATTATTTATGAATTTTTAACTACAACTTTTCAGAAATTTAGAAACTCCTATGTCTGACCACCTTAACTTGGTCAAAACCTTATGAAATTCATTTTTAAAATTTTTTTCCCTATAGTAGACAAAGCATAGGATGTGACGCATGTTTCGGATTCAGAAAATTTTATACCGTTTGAAAGTTATGAGTGTTTTTCAATCAGGACTTTTTTCATAATTCAATTAAAAACTAAATAATTATTATTATTAAAGTCGAAATAAGACAAGCCTTATATTGTTGGAAAGATGAGAATGTCCTTAAAAAACCATTTTCATTTTATCAATTTTGGCTAGAAAAAAAATCGTCAGCCACCAGTGTAAAGTCTGGAAAATCAAGGAATACTGAAAAACATGTTTTTTCAGTTGACTTTCCAGGTTTGTCACTTCCAAGCCAAATCCCAAAGCAAACCCGAGCCAAAATTTGAAATTTGAAATTTGTACAACAAAAATCGGATATCCGATTTTGATAAGTAAATTCAATAACTAAATTTGCACATAATTAATCTATTGTTTATTAATATATTAATATACAATATATTAATTTATAAATATATTAGTATATGATATTAGGGAGAGGGAGAGGGAGAGGGGGGAAGGTAGAGAGAGATAGAGAGATGGAGAGATTAGGGGAGAGGGAGAGAGAGAGAGAGGGGGGGGGGAGGGAGAGAGAGGGGGGGAGAGGGAGGGAGGGGGAAGAGAGACAGAGAGATAGAGAGAGAGGGAGAGAGAAGGGGTCATATTGTGTCCTATGACCCCTTAGGACACCATATGACCCCTTAGGTGTCATTTTTTTGTAAGCAGTATTGGCACTACTTATATTGTAATATTGGTTCATCTTGCCACCTTATAACACACTATGACCCATTAGGACACCAGATGGTGTTGTTAGGGGTCATATGGTGTGCTAAGGGGTCAGGTGATACCATATGACCTCTAAAGACAACATATGACCTCTTATAACACCATATTGGGTCGTTATGGGTCCTATGGTGTCCTAAGGGGTCATATTGTGTCCTATGACCCCTTAGAACACCATATGACCCCTTACGATACTAAATTGTGTCATTATGACTCATATTGTGTCCTAAGGGGTCATATGACTCCTTAAGACACCATATGACCCCTTAGGACATAATATGACCCTTTAGGACACTATACAGTATCGTTATAGGTCATATGACCCCTTATGACCCCTTATGACACCATATGGTGTCATTAGGGGTTATATGGTGTCCTAAGGGGTAATGGGATACCATTGTTAGTTAGATGAGAGGGGGGTGAATCAGATAAACTCACAATCCAACATATTCATCAGATTCAACCTCAGTAGAACTTACTTGATATGCAACTATGACTATAAATCATTCAAACTCATAAACTGATAAACTTAAAACATCAAAACATATTTAACACCAAATTTAACGTGGAAACCCTAATAGGGAAAAACCAGTGTGGGATTTCAGACCCACAAAGAAAATATACTCTTCTAGAGTATGCTCGGTTAAAAGAAAATCCTGTTAAAGATTACATAAACACATTGCTAGATGTGACCCGGTCAAGGGTTTTCCCTCAGATTTATCAGAATCTTGCACTTTGTTAGAAGTGACCTTGTCAAAGGATTCCAAACACTCATTCAGAATGTTACCTTGCTAGAGGATTTACAAATAAGACTGTTAGGTCCACTCGATTAAGAGATTTCCTGTCACTTACAAAAATAAATAATAGTAATAAAATATATCTGCAACTTCACATCTGAAATGTTAAAGCAGATTCTATGTGCTCAAAATAATCTTGTCATAAGACTTATCTTCATCCTTGTTGGGCTTCTCAATCTGTTCTTCAATCTTTTGTACTCAGTAATCACCTTTGCAGTATCACTGCTCTTCTATTTGCCCGCATACTTTGTTCATCAACTTCTCCTTATTTATAAGCAATTCCTAACCGCTTAATCTCCTTAATCACATTTCCCATGATTAATCTTAGCCATCAGATCATCAAACTTGACTAGGTTCATTGAATCCTTCGAACTGAAAAATGTTTTATCTTTCCTTGAAACTTGTATTCCTTCCTTGGTACTTGTGCTCAGTCATGACCGTTCAATCTGTGCTATAGATCTAAGTCTTGAATTTTCATTGTTGTTGATCCTTAACAAACTTCTTGCACGACATACCAATCTTCTATAAATCTCCAGCTCATTGGCATCCTTCATTTAATAATGTATTTATTCATCCAATGCATTCTGTTACTGCTCGGTTGATACTTGGTTAATACTGAACTTTACTCGGTAGTCATTCTGTATTTGTCTTGGTCACTGTCTCGGTAGTTTTGCTTGCTAACGACACTCGGTGACTTCTTCCTCCTTTAACCGATATCGATAACCTTGGTGTTTACCGACTAGCTCCTTTCTCGGTAAAATAGAACAGTATCAAACCTTTACTCATTTTGTTGCATGAACTCTTTTTCTCCTTCTTATTCAGTCTTTGAATACACATATATAGGATATCACAACAATCAAAATAACATAATCTCATCACTGTCTAACTTGGTAATAGTTGCCCATTGAATAACTTATTACTCCCCTTAATTTTCACATTCTTTCTGTGTCACTTACCGACATCTTTATACTCATGAAAACATACTCTTTAAGATATGGCAACATCATACTGAATCAGAAAATCAATTGCTTGACATCAATGACAAAATAATATTATTAAGACAGTAATCATCCTTTATTAATTACATCATCAATCTCCAACAACCTTCTCAATATCCTCATACCAATAAACTTATTGTAATGCCAACAACCATATGACTCCTAACAACAACATATGACCCCTTATGACACCACATTGGGTTGTTATGGGTCCTATGGTGTCCTAAGGGGTCATATTGTGTCGCATGACCCCTTAGGATACCATATGACCCCTTACGACACCAAATTGTGTCATTATGGGTCATATTGTGTCCTAAGGGGTCATATTATGTCATATGACCCCTTAAGACACCATATGACCCCTTAGGACACAATATGACCCTTTACGACACTATACGGTGTTGTTATGGGTCATATTGTGTTCTACAAAGTCATATTGGGTCCTATGTCCCCTTAAGACAACATATGACCCCTTACGACACCAAATTGTGTCGTTATGGGCCATATTGTGTCCTAAGGGGTCATATTATGACATATGACCCCTTAAGACACCATATGACCCCTTAGGACATAATATGACCCCTCATGACACCATATTGGGTTGTTATGGGTCCTAAGGGGTCATATGACCCCTCTCCCCTAATCTCTCTCTCTTCCTCTCCCTTAGTCTCTCTCTCCCCCTCTCCCTCTCCCCCCCCTCTCTCTCTCTCCCCCCTCCCCCTTCTCTCCCCTAATCTCTCTCTCTCTCTCCCCCTCTCCCCTAATCTCTCTCTCTGTCCCTCTCCCTGAGTCTCTCTCTCTCTATCTCTATCTCTTCTCTCTCCTCCCCTCCCCCCTTTCTCCCCTAATATCTCTCTCTCTACCTCTCCCCTAATCTCTCTCTCCCCTACCACCTTCCCCTCTCTCCCCTAATCTCTCTTCCCCCCTAATCTCTCTCTCTCTCTCTCTCTCTCTCTCTCTCTCTCTCTCTCTCTCTCTCTCCCATAATCTCTCTCTCTCACCCTCCCCTAATCTCTCCCTCTCTCTAAAATATGAGTACTCAAATCAAATATTTGATATATTCGAATATCCGATTTCTGCCGCTTGCCATTAATGTGGCATCAGTCAAAAAAAGGTGGCAATGAGAATTATTTTTGGGACCCCAAATTCATGCATTAAAATCGGATATCCGATTTTTGTAAATAAAAAAGAGCCTTGTGGGCCATTTTGTGGGTTCCAATGGCCCACTTTCTTCACATTCTGGTTTCTGTTGACAATCATGGGTTTTTTAGATAGGTTGAGACAAATTTGTGCTTTTGAGAGATTCTTAAAGTCAAATCTTACATTGTCAATCATTTATGAGCATCTTTGTGGAGGTACATGGGGAGTAGTAGTCTTCGGAAGTCTAAACGCAAAAGAAAACTTTCAAATGACCAAATTGAAGTGTATAGAGAAAGAGATAGAGAAGGTCATAGGAGGAGAAGACAAGGTATGTTAAATATTGCTAATGTTACTTCAAGTGAAGAGGAAATTGAATTTGAAAATGTTGAGCAAGTTACTGAAAATGAAAATGTAGAGTTTGAAAGTGAAAATGTTGAACATGTTGAAAATGTTGAAAGTGATAATGAAAATGCTCAACATGATGTTGAATTTATGAATGAAAATGTGAGAATGGAAAGTGAAAATTTGTAAGTTGACAATGAAGGTGTCCATAATTTTGGTGTAAATATGAATTTTTTTGACATTGGAGGTGAAAATGTAGAAAATTTTGACATAGGAGTTGAACATGTGGAAAATTTTGACATTGGAGGTGAAAATGTGGAAAACTTTGACATTGAAGGTGGAATTTCTCAACAAAGTGAACAATATGTAACACCTAATTACTTCAAAAATCAAGACCCTCTCATGGATGAAAGACAAATTCAAAATCCAAGACCTTCAAGAACCCCAAAATGGTTACTTGAAATTGATGAGAACATTATTGCGAATCTTGAAGGCAAGAGGTCAACAAGAACTGTTCGATTGTGGGCTAAACAACTTTTCAACCAAAATTTTAGCAATAAGACATTGATCGAGCAATGACAACTTTTTGTTCAATTGCTAAAGATGATAAAGATGAGACCATTGCTAAACAAATTGAAGATTCATATGAACAAGAAGATGGAGAGAAATTCTATTATTGTCAAGAGTCTATTTAATGCTCTCAATTCTATTGGAAAGATACCAAGGAAAGAGATAAGAGAGTCGCTCGAAGAGTGATTACAACATCCTTAGTAAGCCATCAATTGAGGAAGGCTCGTCAAATGAGACAAACTTGTGTTGATTTGAACATAAACCCTAAAACTTTGGATAGAGCACTTGCACAAAGACAAAGACTTGACAGTCCACTTCAACAGGATACATGGGCTTTTGGTGGGAGGCTTCCACATGTTGATAGAAAGTTGACTGACAATGTGAAGGAGGAAATTCAATAATTTTGGCACTCTAATTTTAGAGTATCACCCAATGTAAAGGATGTTTTGAAATTAAGAATCAACAACCGAGACTGCACACCGCATTCAAAACATTTCTTGGAATCAAGCCAAACAATGTTGTACAAATTTTTTTGTGAAGTACATTCAACTTTACAAATATCACAAAGAGCCTTTGAATTTTTGAAGCCATTTTATTGTGTACCTCTTAAGATTTGTAATACTTGTTGTTGCAAGTACCATGTGGATTTTTCAATGCACCATGAACTTTTATGCCATATTCGTTCTATGATGCATACTAATGAGATGTTGAAGGAGTGTGGTGCAATGCTATTTCCGAGATCATCAAGAGACTTGCAAGATCTATTTTTATGCCCTAAAGATGATAGCTGCTATTTCTATAGAAATGATTGTTTGAATGAGAAGTGCTCACAATGTGGTGGGTTGTCAAAGTTTGTTTCATATTTTCATGAGGGCAGTGAACACAAGTTTTGAAAGAATTATGTTGAGAAAAAAAGATATGAGACAGTGAAATATACTTTGAAGAGTGGAGGTGAAGGTTCTAGATGCGAATTAGTCTCAAGAGAAGTGAGTGTTGCTGATTTTATTTTGGATTTCAAGAAAATCTTTTCTACAACTATGAAAGGAACACCCATAGGTCTCAGTGGTTGGATCAACAGTTCAAGATGTGTAAGAACTCTTTCCTGATTGGCACTATTGTATCGGTGGTTAATTTTGCAGAGAACCATACATTGCAACCATAGAATGAGGTACAGTCTTAGTACTACAATTCAATCCAAATTACTATTTTTGTTCACATTACATATAGACGTGCTCCTGATAGTATAGAAGAGGATAGGATGATAATCAGGGGGTATCATTTTTATATGAGTGATGATAGATCACACTCCTTCGAGTATGTGCAACATTCTTTGGTGAATTTTTTTGAGTTCTTGCATGAGAAAGATATTGCAATTGATTGACATCTCATATGGTCAGATAATTGTACGGGTCAATTCAAGAATGCTTGTATGTTTTATTGGTTGAGTAGAATGCATGTAGAGAGGTGTATACCTCATATTTGGTTTTTTTTTGAGGCAGGGCATGGGAAGGGGAAGCATGATGGTGCAGGTGCATGTTTGAAGAGAGCTCTAGTTAAGGAGCAATTGAGGATTTCATGTGCAAATTTATCTGATGCACGTTCTATTATTGATTGGTGTAGTTCAACATTGTCACATGGAGGCACTCTTGATTCAACAACGACCAGATTCTTTTGGTTGATTGAGGAGGGCACAGTGGGAGACAGATTGGATTGTCAAACAATTAAAGATTCTTCAAAGATGCATTTATTTCTCAGCTCAGATGCAAGTACATGGACCATTTTGACATGAGCGTTGTCTTGTTTTTGTCAGAGTTGTGTTTGGTATGATTGGGATCAGTGTGAGTCAAGTTAGTGGGTTGATATGTGGGTTCCACAATATCTAACTCCTTTATCTCAAACAATATCCTTGTCAAACAATGACATGGAAAGTTCACTTTAGTATGACCGTCTATCAGACTTTGTACAACCAGGACATGTTTTTGCAGTTGTTGCACCACAAGGGAATGAAGACAGATAAAAATATTGCTTGGCATGATGTATACAGGGAAAACAGAAGCTAACACAACTAGTGACAGATGATGATGGGTTCACATATCCTACAGGTTCAGTTGTTGTTGTTGGAACTTGGTTGCAAACATACATGATTAGAAAGAATGGCATACCTACATTTGAAGACTATGAGAGACACAAAACCATTCTCATGTATTCACACCTTATTATAGCTACAAATTTCAAGTTGATGAAGCATCAAGCAAAACTGAAGACCAAAGAGCTATGGACAATGACTACTACTAATCATGAAGCAATACTGGATACTCTTAAGCAAAGAGATGACCCTTTAGGCACACTTGAGTAGTAGGTCTTTAATGGTGTCTTATTTTTTTTATCATGCATTTCATTTCAAACAATAATCATAAAACATTAATGTTCAAGTTTGTTACATGTATATTAAGGATGTGTTCAAAATACAAGTCTATTGATGAACATTTTTGTTTGCAAAATGGTTTTTTCATGCACATTGTGGGTACACTCGATATAATTCAAAGGGAAGTATTTTGCAACACGACTTATTATCATGCATTTGATGAGCATTACAATTTTTGATAATAAACAACACTATTTGACAAATTTTGATGATATAATTATCGCAAAACCTTTATGCTCATGCAGGTCTTTTTGATGATATACAACACTATCGCATTATGATTTTTGCGTCAACATAGTGGGTTCATTCGATATAATTTGAAGGGACGTATTTTTACGGTATATAATCCCACCTTTTGATTTATTATCATGCATTTCAGTTGAAGTGATTCTCATAAAGCCTTTATGTTCATGCATGCATTTTATGTGTAGACTAACAATTCTTAAAAATACAGGTTCATGCTAGATCATTCGCCGTTGACTAGTTTACTTTTGGTGATGGTACATATTCCTTGGGGTTATCAATATTTAGCTACTTTTTAGTTATGCTTGTAGACTTTGCAGAGAAACTGGTAAGTTTCGTATTATACAATCTTGTACGTCTTAAAAATATTTCAAATGATCTATTTATAATTTGACAAAATAATTTGTATTAAGTGTTATAATTTGTTTCTTGTAGCACATTCATTCCCCATAAAAAGGTTGCTTATTTTGGTCTTCATTTATATGCAGGCATTGCTCTACATAAGTTTTTCTCTTAAGACATGAGGATGTTTGATGCAGATGAAGTGGGATGTTGTATTTGTATATGGATGTGAATTGATGTAACTTTGTTATGATGATATACAATGTCCATGAGCAAACTGGTTTAGTTATATTGATGATATACAATGTATCTGTACATGAGTACATTGGTGTAGTTGTATTGATAATGATTAAAACTTATGTTTGCATATTCGTTCATGGATGTCACATGCAAGTGTAATGGTAATTATGCGTATACAATACATGTAAATATTGATGATCATTATGTGTCTGTAGTGTAATGCTTGTTTATCTATATTTTTTCATTCAATGAGTTTGACAATTTTTTCATCTATTGAAAAAATGTTGCCCTAATAAAAGCATAGGGAATATTAAAAAACCAAGATAGGATTGTGTAGGGACCCCTCTTGTGGCCTCATCAGTTCAAACAGATCATTCGCAGGTGCCATGAATTTTGAGTTAGGGCCCGTCAAAGTTTGATAATTTTTAGCACTTAGGGTGCTCAAGGGACGACGTCGGTAGGGTATGACCCCAAGCATTCGATCGAGTGGGGGGGTAAAATAGGAGCATGCATAGAGTAATAATGCCTAACTCAACATGTCGGAACCGATGATTCATAATCACGACGAGCAGAACGATAAATTGGTCACGCAACAACATTGATTGAATGAGACTGATGATTTTTTCACCTATTGAAAAATGTTGCCCTAATAAAACCGTAAGAAATCTTGAAAAACCGAGATAGGATTTTGTAGGGACCCCTCTTGTGGCCCCGTAGGTTCAAATAGATCATTCTCATGTACCATAGATTACGAGTTAGGGCTCGTCAAAGTTTGACAATTTTTAGCACTTAGGGCACTCAAGGGACGACGCTGGTAGGGTATGGTCCCAAGCGTTCGACCGAGTGGGGGGGAAAAATAGGAGCATTCATAGGGTAAGAAAGCCTAACTAGACATGTCAAAACTGATGGTTCGTGATCACGACGAGTAGAATGATAAATTGGCCACGCGACAACATTTGATTGAATGAGACTAACGATTTTTTCACCTACTGAAAAATGTTGCCCTAATAAAACCGTAGGGAATCTTGAAAAATCGAGATAGGATTTTGTAGGGAACCCTCTCGTGGCCCCGTAGGTTTAAACAAATCATTCTCATGTGCCATGGATTCTGAGTTAGGGCCCGTCAAAGTTTGACAATTTTTAGCACTTAAGGCGCTCAAGGGACGACACCGATAGGGTATGGCCCTAAGCGTTCGACCGAGTGGGGGGAAAAATAGGAGAATGCATAGGATAGGGTTGCCTAACTAGACATGTCAGAACTGACAATTTGTGATCACAATGAGAAATTGGCCACACGACAACATTTGATTGAATGAGACTGACGATTTTTTCACCTACTGAAAAAATGCTGCCCTAATAAAATCGTAGGGAATCTTGAAAAAATGAGATGAATCATTTCGACACATGAATCCCCCATTGACAAATTTTTACAACCTTTGAGCAATCTTGAGCAATTTTGCCAATATGAGTAACCTATGACTAGACATAACAAATATTGGTCTAGATGACCTTATTACATAAAAAAAAATTATATTTCACCTTATTTACTTTGAGAATCTATCAAAACACTTGTCTTCCAAATTTGACCTCGTGGAGGTCTGATGAGCAAGGAGGTCATTAAATTTGGTGAAGTTGCCAAAGGCAACCAAATTTAACACTTACAATTTAGATGAAATGAATTATATATAATCTGAAGATTATTCAAACAACACTTATGATGAAATAAAATGAATTGTATTGTTCATTAATTAAACATTGTTAATTATTGGATTGAAGATTAAAGTTTAAAATGATAACACCATGCACACATGAGCAACAATTTATATGATCAAATATCAACTTCTGTATATATGAAAATATCAAATGATTACAAGTGTATGTCCATACACAAATATGGCATAAACACCAACTCAAACAAAATGTATGTCTATATACGTGAATGTATGTCATATACAAAATATACATGCCAACTAGACATGTAAGCATCCCAAAACTATCTATAACATTCTAAGCTATTGATGGATCATCAAAATCGATCCTCTTCGCTGCACTTCTCGGGTCTGAAGGATCCTGCACAAGATAAAATAAACCACAATTAAGATTAGTTATATTATATAACTCACATTCGAAAAGTTAACATAAAAACAAACTATAATTGAACTATTCTTGTTTACCTCATCTCCACATTTTCTCTTTCGCTTTGGACGACTCTTGATGTATGTCTTCGGTAGAGGAGGTATGTTTTCAATATTCTCATACACAACCTACATATGTTTACAAACATGACACTGATACAAGTTAGCATATAATTGTCACTGATAATAACAAATTATATCTACTAAACACTAAATAAAGTAAACACATGTACCCGAGGCATCTCTTCTTCTTCTTCTTCTTCTTCTTCATCATCATCTTCAAGTATAGTGGGTGTAGTCAACAAGGATGTGAAGCCAAGAATTTTCTATACATATACACAACAAGTATGTGAAACTATCAATCTATGTCTATATGTGTATAATCATTCTAAGTTATTTAAACTATTCATTCAATCATATTTGCATTCAATTACCTTTCCCTTGTCTCTAGCTGCACTACCAGATCCCAAATCGCACAGCCCCGCACTCGCGCTACTTGTGCCCTACAAGAGTAAAATAAGATATACATGCAAGTTACTACATAATCTAATTAATGCCAATATAAATGATGAGCATGCATGTACAATAAAATAAAAATGACTAGGTGCAATAATATATGTACTATAAAGCTCTTAAGGCCAAATGAAATGGTCGTCAAGGTGCCAAGCTGGATCTGTGTCAAGTCCTCCTCTATCATCAACTTTTGTTAAATAGACCATGCAAATAAACATTAGTACTTAATATTATCTAGATTATAAATATTCATTTAAAATATACAATGAATTGTGAAAATACAAATCTTACCACTACATCATCAATGTATGATGAAGGTGCCTCCTCAGCTCTAGCATGCGAGGACTCTCCAGGGTATCATCTAGTCCCTATCATAACATCTGGTGCATTGTGTATCTCATGCACCTCATAATCTGCAGTGTCCGTAGGAGGATCAACAGGTTATCCAACTAGACCTAAGCATAGGTGCCCACACATGACACAACTATGGGGCATGCAAATGTGTGGAGCCAAGGAGGACGTGTCAGCATCACTAGATGCACCGCTACCATCAAAAGAAGGTTGAGCTACTACCCCAGCCTAAGAAACCAAAAGGCTACTCAAAGAGTGAATAGCCAATAAGGTCCGTGACGTCGCCTCACGGATGATATCTAGATGTTGCACTGGAGGTGGGGGATCAACAGGAGGAGGGGGGACATATGGGCCCTAGACTACTCTAACTGCCTGAAGTCTATCTTGGGGCATACCTAAACCCACACCCTGGAAAGGTTGGATGTCAAAGTAGTTCACATATTTTCCTAAAACAAACTTAGCATACAATTTTTTGATGAAGTAGAAGGGGACATCAAGATTGTTGTTGGGTGGTTTATCGAAAACCATCCACCAACGATCCCAAAAAAATTTCACAATATCATCATTTGTGCACCATTTAATAGAAAGTTTTATTTTTTGGGGGTCTACGGGTTGACCAGTGTGGGGATTCACAAACAATGCGGCGATATCAACTTTGGATATCTCAAGATCCTTGATCTCCTTATAGGACAAGCCATCCGCATATTATTCCCTCATAGAATCTTGCCACAAAATAGCGACATTGTGCTCCTCAGTGACGATTTATGTACTCTTTATGATGGACGTGAGGGGATCAAACATTGGGTTCAGGCGAGGCATCCTACGATAGACATTTGCAATCCCCCTCAATTGGTTCAAATTTTGTGCAATTAAATCTTGAATTGAGGGGGGGTTTGGCAAAGGAGGGTTTTGTGCAGGAGGGTTTGGTTGTTGCTGTTGTGGTTGATCAATGTTTTCAATGTTATCCCCCATTTTTAACCTAATTGAATGTAAACAATTGAATTTAGTTAACAAATTTGAACAATTTTGTATTTAATTTAAAAAACCTAGTTTTCATGAAAAAAACATATTTTAAATGAAAAAACAAATAAAAATTAAAAAAAATACAAAAATTTGAATGAAAACGATGAAAAACAATAAAAATCCTACCTTTTATTGGATTTTTTTGCAAATTTGGGTTACATAATCGGATATCGGGTCCAACCGGATATCGGATTTGCTTCAATTCGTGCAGCTCGTGGGGAAAAAATAACCCATGGGCTGTCACAGTCCTCTTTTATTACTCAGAGAAATCGGATATCCGATTTCTATAGTTAAATAATTTTAAAATAACAATATATTATATAATATATTATTATATTATATAATATAATATAATATTATATAATATTATATAATATAATATAATATTATATAATATATAATATAATATAATAATATATTATTATATATTATAAAATACGTAATATAATATTATAATATCTTATATTATATAATATATAATATCTTATATACTATTATATATTATATAATATATAATGTATAAAATAATATATAATATATAATATATTTTTTAATTTAAAATTACCTATAAAAATCGGATATCCAATTTTCCTAGGTGTTTACCATGCCCAGGTGTACTGACACCCAGGCCTAGCAAAAAGTCAACATGGATTTTCATGATTTTAGGTGAGTGGAGAAGGCTATTTTGTTCACATCGCCACTTTTTGGGCCCCCATGATCCTGCACTAACCCCCATCCTTCTTACATCTTCATCACTTTTACAATCTGCCCAAACATCCTCAAGCCTATGTACATGCACATAACTCCTCTTGATTTTGCTTCTCATATTGCGAAAATCAAAGTTTTCTTGGGCTTTTAATCTCCTCATTGTGACCCATAACATTTCATTCTCCATATTCTTGGCCTTGGGCATGGTGAGCACTCAATATTGACCAATAGACTTAGGCCATTTGAGACCTGTCTTATGAGCAGAAGCTTGCCTTGCATGCACATGCACCAATTGACAACAAATTTCCATGAGGACAATCTTGTCTGATAGATACCGGGGCAACATGAATGACTCACCTGTGAAGCATCTAATGCAGATATATGTAAATGTAAGAAATTGCAAGAAAACACAACCAAAAGAAGACACCAAGTCATATGCTGCTTTTGAAATTCTCTCCTTGTGCATATTCTTGTTGAACAAACATCTCCACACTGCGAAGAAAGCATCATTGACTCTTCAAAAATGAGATCCCTAATTATTGATGGTTAACTGATCATAATAATCCCAAACAGGTAACAACCTTCTATCTCTTTTGTATACACACCTGGATATTGCCTCATTGAGGTGGCTGCATACACAAGATATGAAGCCATATAAAATTTCAATGATGTTTTGACTTCCTTTAACTTAATATGGAGAGAATCACTTATTTGCTCCCCCCAATCAATCTTGGTTGTCCCTTTCCTGATGATTTTCATGTAGTAGCACATCCACTCCTGAAAGTAGTGGGAGTCTTTCAAACCTCTAACCCGTGCAAGCATTGTAACCATGTCATTGTACTCTTCCTCGAAATCACTTCTATGAAAGTACTTAGGCCATCTGGTGATAGTTGAGTCATGTGGAGTGATAAAAACATGGTGTTAATTGTTTTCTTGCACTTATCTATGTGCTTCTCATAGTATGCTTGTGCACTTTCCATGGTTATATCAGCAACCTCAACTTCCTTTAGACCTTTGAAAATACTATTGAAAAATACGCTATCAAGTGTCATCACCACATTATTGTTATCATCTTTCACTTGACGAGTGTTCCAGTTGAAGTGTTCCACTACAGCGAATACAAATTTTGGATCATGAGCTACAACAGGAAAATATGCATATTTGTGTAATTCTGACCTCATCAAATTAGTGATACGAGATGGAGCCTTCTTGCATCTATCTTCAAAATCCTTCATATCCATATGCCCAATTTCATTATCTCTGATCTCTGCCACATTGGAGTCCACTGAGCTTTCAGGGAACATATTCAAGTACTTGTCATACTTGTACTTCATCTTTTTGTACACAGGTTTTCCAAGTGATGGTTCTGTGTGACTAGGAGAGGCCTTTGACTTGCTTGGAGATGGCTTGGACATTAGAAAACATGCTACAGAGAACATGTTTGTTAGGCCCATGAACAATATTCATCATCAGAAGAACAAATTGGAGATCCGGAAACAAACAGGACTGAGCGAAAAACTTGGTTGAAAAAGGCTTATGAAGATAAAAACATCAAAACTAGTAGGTCGGGATTTAAAATCTAACCTGCTAGTTGCAAAGGAAAGATATTGGCATGTCGGGTTTTAAACCCCGACCTGCTAGTATGAAGGATAAAACAAATCACTGATAGGTTGGGGTTTAAAACCCGACATGTTAATGGAATTGACTGGCAGGTCGAGTTTTAAACCCTAACCTGTCAGTTGGAAATGCAAAGATATGAACTTGCATTTCGGGGTTTGAAACCCGACCTGCGAGTTGAGGAAACTTCATCCTCACATGTCGGGTTTCAAACCCTGACATGCAAGGTGGAAAAATTGGCGTCTTACAAATAACTAATAGGTGAGGGTTTGAAACCTGACGTGTCAGTTGAACCAAACTGACTAGCATGCCGGGTTTCAAACCCCAACCTGCTAGTTGAAAAAATTATTAAGGGCTTGCATGTCGAGGTTTGAAACCCGACATGTAAACTGAGGGTATTGCATCTTCACATGTCGAGTTTCAAACCCTGACATGTGAGTTAAAGGTTTTCATAACTGACCCACATGTCGGGCTTCAAAACCTGACATGTAGGTGCAAGGAAGGACTTTCCTCATGTTGGGTTTTGAAGCCCGACATGAGAGCGAAAAAGGCAAGGATAGAATCAAGCGGAAAAACAAATCTAAAATCGGGTTTTGAAACCCATTGAGAGAGAAAGAAGCAACAAGGAACTCAACTAACAAAAAACCAAGAAACCCTAGCGAACAACAAAAAAATGAAAGAAGAAAACCCTACCTCGCATGTGCGAAAATGATGGAAAAATGGATAGATCCGAGGTTTAGGGAGATGAGCTATAACACCTAATCAGAAGAAACAACAACCCAAAATGCCAAAAAGATTGACTTAAAAAGCATTTAAAACTAACTAAAAAGATAACACGAGTTGCAATAAATGCAACTTCGTGTTGACGGGTAGGGGTTTAAAACCCGACCTGTCAACTTAAGACCCTGGCAGGTCGGGTTTTAAAACCCGACCTATCAACTCAACATAACTGCAGGTTGGACTTTAAAGTCCGATCTGCCAGTTAGGCAAACTAACACATCAGACTTTAAAGTCCAATGTGTTGACTTAACTGACTGACATGTCAGGTTTTAAAACTTGACTTGTCAGTAAAGCAAAGAAAAATAAAAAACTTAAAAATGACTAAGCAAAAAGACACGAAACTAAAAACAATTAATCAACAAGATCGATTAGCTTCTCTTGGAGCCCGTGAGGTATGAAATAGACAAGTTTCATAGGGTTGTCTCATGATTTAGGCTGCGCCGAAATTGAGGACAACATTATTTTATTGTTCATGAACCATACTTTGAACAAACCAAACATAATAACATTGCAAAACAACAATATATCCAAAATATGGCCTATTTCTTGACCTACCCCAACCTCAATAAACTAGTAGCAAGCCATGGAAGAAGGAATTATTGGAATCTTTAAGAGGAATTTAGGAATATGTGGCCACCAAATATGTTCTTTTATTTATCCACGCGTAACAATTATTTTATTTAGGCATAAGCCAAATTTCACCACCTCAAAAGTTTCCTCATCTCTTATGCTTGAAAATGATGCTCTTTTCCTCCCTCTTTTCCCCAAGGGATGCACATCCATCAAAAAGCATAAAGGATAAAAGAATTTTGATAGATGTAGTACTTGCAAGAATCTTGGTCGAAATGTATACAAAATGTGGAAGCATTAAAAGGGTAATTGTGCTAATGCAAGGTGTGGAAGCATAGACATGGCACATGGACCATTTGCCAAAAATATTATGCCATAGCGAAATTTTTTGAGTGTGTGGATTGAACAACTTTGTAGATTTTTATTAATTCTTTATTGGTTTGTTTTCAAGTAATTTTTTTCTTGGACCTTCATCATAGTTTAGATGGCCCATTGTTTTATTTTTAATTAATTTTTTTATATATTAAATAAACTTTTAATAATAATTTTTTTTTAATTTTTAATTTAGTTTCTTAAATGTTGTAGACATGATATGAATTGTGCCACAACCAAGATAGATATTATTTCACTATAATTTTTAAAGTATTGTGGGTTGATATACCATCATCAAAATCAAATTTATTTATGATGCTCTACGAAATGGACAAGTGGTTAGACTAAAGCCTGTGGTCGTATAACACACAAAAACATAAGAAACCGTTAGTGTTAATCAACCAAAAACTAATCTAAGTAGGCATATCAAAAGAGACACTAGAAACATGATAAAATATTTAACTATGGAAGTAAATACAACAAGGCATCTCCAAATGCCTTTTAGCATGCTCTTAGCTCCTTCTCCTTTGTTCCTCTCCTCTCCAAGTTCCAAACTAGCATAGCTCTCAGTAGCTTTTTTGCACTATGGATGCTTATGGAGGTTCAAGATTGTAGATGATTACTCTAAATGCTATGGAAGTGTAAAATAAACTAATTAGACATATTATGAAATGAACTAAGATTTATTTTAGTCCAAAATGACAATATATGTGATTTATGCTAAATGCTCTCTCTAAAATTCACTATAGATTAAATGCATACAAGTTTTCGAGATTATGACTATGAATGCTAAATGCTTGAGGATTTGAAAATAAGGAATGTGAGCTCTATTTATAGGTAAAATGGAGCAATGGATGGTTGAGATTGAGTAATCTCAACAAGGGTTAGGATTGAAAGATATTCAATCCATGTGATGGCTTTCAACCCAATCCCAGGATAACAAGTGTCAATATGAGATAGGTTGAGAGAAGAGGGAATAAGCATTAAATGCTTGACATGACCTGAAGGTTAACTTGGCGGTTAAGGTTAAAGTTAGGTTGAGTGAATAAATTCATTATCCAAAGAATAATGCTTTTATCTAATGGATAAATTCTTGTGCAAAGGTTAAAGGGATAACCATGGTCAAAGCAATAAATGCTTGAGGAGACACATGGGTGCAAGTTGAATTAACCATAAATGGTTATGTAAGAGTCATTAATGGTCATGTAAGAGCCATTAGTGGTTTGGAAGACTTTAGAGGTTTGGCTTGTTGAACACACAAAGCATTTAATGCTTTTCAAAGACTTTGAATTCTTTGAGAAGTGACTTCAAGTTGCTTAGGAATGTGACAATAATTAGGGAATGGATTAAGTTAAATAGGAAGGGTTTAGAAGAATCTAGAAGGGGGTTTAGGAGTGCAAGTGGATTTGGTGGGTGAGGGAAAATAGGATTTTAATTAAAATAAAATTAATTTATTTCAACTTGTGGTTGCAACTTGCATTTGTAGGAAAATGCAAGTGGGGGGATAATGATTTAAATAAATGTTTTATTTAATTTATTTAAAAGAGGAAAGAGGATTAAATTGAATAAATAGGATTTATTCATTTAATTGATTGTGAATTTGATTTAATGAATTAATTAAAATAAATTGAATAATTTATTTAATCAATAGGAGAATGTTTGAAGATGAATTAATTAAATATTAATTTAATTAACTGATGGCTAGTGGATTTTTAATCAAATAAATACGAAATATTCATTTAATTAAAATGGACAGATTTGTGTGACTACATTTGCCCCTCTTTGAGACGGTACGGTTTATCGCGTCGTTTCAAAGAAAGAAACATAGGTGTGAAGAAATACCCTATAAAATGTTAATTTAATGGGTGGTATGCCCCTTCAAGAGATGGGCTGAAAAAATTCAAAAAATCGGGCGATCTTTCGAAAAAGAATGAAAATTGGCAGGGTGGTAGAAGAAAAGAAATTAGAACTAACGAGGAAAGAATGGGAGAAAACAGAGTGAATACGGAGAAACAACAAGCCAATGAGTACCCTTAGGTCATGCAAGAGCTATAGAGCAGATGTAGTGTGTGGTTTGGATTGATGCTATACAATTGATCAAAATTGGTTGGACAATCTGGTTCAATTGGTTTAATTGCCCTGGGCGAGTCAAAGCATGATAGTTGATGCCAGTTGTTTGCTTGGACAAGATAAAGTCTGAGTAAGTGAATCAAAGTGACCTGATGTGACTTAGACAATTGATGTAATTGCCCGATGAATTCAAGGTATAGGAAGCAAAATACTCGTTGAGACTTAGACAATTGATGTAATTGTCTGATGTGATTGTGTTTGATTGGTTGATCAATTGATAGTGTGCGCGTGTGATGGATGGTTGTGGGGAATCATGGCAGCCCCGTTGAGACTAGGTCATTATGATAAATTCCTAATGTAGTCTAGGATTACCATGATCGATTACCTATTGAGACCCGAAGATACTTGATCAGAGTATCTGTTGATAGTCTAGGTGTGTGTGAGTCGATGTACCTGTGTAGATAGAGTAACTTGCTTGATTGGGTTGATGGGAGATGATGTAGGGTATGCAATGCTGATTACCAAGATGGGGAGGGTGAGGGGGGGATTCAATGTTAGATAGAAGATATGGAGGACCTATGACTCATTCCTATGGAAGAAGAGGAAAATAGAGTATGCATTGTTATGACTATGTATGCATGATATGCAGCTATTTATGAATGTATGGATGGATGGAATGCAATATATACAGATGAGGTGAAATGACAATCCATAGTGCTTTATTCTCATCATTGAGCTTTTAAAATATTGTAAGAAAATACAAGCAACTTGACATAATGATTCAAGATGACCTGAGTATTCCTTACATGGATTTTGATATAACAAGTTAATACAAGCAACTTGATATAATGGATCAAGTTGACCTGAGTATTGCTTGCGGAATAGACAAGGATTATCTCCTTTTATGCATGACTTGGAACATCCTCCTTGATCTTTTGCCAATCATATCCTGAGACAAGTTCATACCGTAGTCAGAGATAAACCATTATCGAGTTTGGATGAGGCAGTAGGAACCAAAGATGGAGCATTGTACCTGTAAGCAAACAAAATATATGAAGAATAAAGAATATGGACCCTCGATAATGGTTCACACTCATATGGTCGAGGTATACGTTGTAGTCAGCAAGCCATAGTGATCTATGACTGCATTTTGCATAAGATCACGTAGCTTAGTGAACTTCCCACGTAGACACCATTAGTACATGCCCCAGAACGTCATTGGAATAATTCGCAAAAGACATGCAAACAATGCTTAGGAACCATCCCAACCACTCTAATCACTTGTGGATATCTTGGAGTAGCATAGGAACCTGATATATATAAATTAATGAATAACCTATAAATCAACCAGGTATTTGATAGCTTAAACAGAATTTTCTTGTCAAAGAAAATGTCATCTTATCTTTGTTTTGGTAAGGAAGGATGCATCCTTGTTGAAGACAGTTTGAGTGTTGATGGTTGATTGTTGATTTTGATGTGATAAGAGGTCATCGTTGGAGTATTTCATATTGTTTGCTTGGTTATCTACTTGGATTCGTATGTACAATGTGTTGCCTTGTTTTTGTTTGATTTTTGCTATTTTCTGATGTTTTTGGATTTTGTAAGTGTTTTTGAATTTTTTGGTATTTTTGATGATTTGTTTTGAATGTTTTTAGTATTTTGATTATTGTTTTGAATGAAGAACTCAATGAATCACAAGATAATGTAGAATCCACTTCCATCAACTAGATTAAGGGCATTGCCCCCAGTTTTAGACATGACTATGACAAAGCGGGATGCGAGACGAGTAAAGTACTATCCTAGATTGTAGATCAATAAATAGCCATGACTTTGGACGGATGGATGAGTGGATGAAATGAATGTGATTGCAACAAGTCTGAAAGACAATGGAGCCATAGCATGTACGAGTGGTGCCTGTTTGCCAGGTTTTCACCATCGCACTTACCCAAGGTGCCATCGGAGTGGTTGTTCACCGTTTCGATGCATGATTTTTCTTTACTATTTTGATGTTTTTGTATTTTCTTCAGGTCATTTATCTAAATGTTTTTGGTGTTTTGCTAGAATGTATGGGAGCTTGATGCTCTGTGCAGCTTATGTATAAAACCGTTTGAGATGAATGTTGTTGATTGGATCTGCTAGTGGTTCTCCTTCGGATGTAGCCAACTAATATGCCCTAGACCCAAATACAGCAGAAATAACATATGGACCCAACCAATTTGATTCAAAATTTCCCTGATGTTCTCGGTTCGGCTGGTTATGAGGATTTTCTTGAATAATAAGGTCACCTACCTCGAATGTACGAGGTCTAACCCAATGATTATAGCTTCTGCTCATGCATTGTTGATAGGCCTTGAGGTGATTATATGCAACTTGTCGCTTCTCATCAAGTAACTCTAAGTCCTGAAGACGGGATACTCTGTAGGCTTCGTCATCTATAAGATTATGCAAGGAAACCTGTAGAGATGGTATCTCGACCTCAATAGGAAGGATAACTTCCACACCATAGACTAGTGAGTAGGGAGTTGCGCCTGTAGGGGTTTGAATGCTAGTTCGATATGCTCATAGTGCTGGATTCAATTGAACATGCCAATCATGACCGGCATCATTGATTGTCTTCTTGAGGATTCTTAATATGTTCTTGTTTGATACTTTGGCCTGACCATTTCCTTGTGGGTAATAGGGAGTGGAAAAGCGATGTTGGATGTGAAACTTCTCACAGAGTTCACGGACATCCTGATTTTTGAAAGGAAGACCGTTATCTATGATGATGGACATGGGTACACCATACTGACAGATGATGTAATTAAGGATGAATGAGGTGATCTGCTTGTTGGTGACTTGGGTAAGTGGAATAGCTTCAATCCACTTTATGAAGTATTCGGTAGTGGTAATGATGAATTTATGGCCATTGGATGAAGATGGATGAATTTTACCCACAAGGTCAAGGCCCCATTGACAAAAAGGCCATGGTGTTGTGATCTGTTGCAATTCTTGTGCTAGTGCATGTATCAGGTCTCCATGAACTTGGCATTTCTTGCATTTTCGGACAAAGTAATAGGAGTCTTTTTCCATAGATGGCCAATAGTATCTAGTGCGCAGGAGTTTTTTGGCTAGTGACGGACCGCTTGCATGAGTTCCACAAATTCCTTCATGCAACTCTTCCAAGGCCTTTGTTATCTCATCCTGATCCAAACATCGAAGGAGAGTACCATCAAGACTGCATCAGTATAGGGTTTCAACAATAATGGTATATCAAGCGGTTTGGCGAATGAAGGTTTTATGTTGGTTATTCGATTGGTTAGGAGGAAGTGTGTGATCATGGAGGTAGGTGTTAAACTCACTGTACCATGGGGATTCAGAACCCATAAGGTGACATATCATCTCAGATTTGGGGATATCATAAACGGGAATCCAAAGTTGTTCGACCAAGAACTCATAGCATGTTGAATTCTGTGGAAGATCTAGAAGAGATGCGATAGTAGCCATAGCATCAGCAGCTCAATTCTGATCTCTAGTTATCTACTCAAAGGTTATAGTAGTGAATGATTCCTTTAATTTGTCGACCATTTGTTTGTACAACATGAGTTTTTGATCCTTGGTCTGATATTCATCTGTTTCTTGCCGAATGACCAGTTGGCAATCGCCATATACTTGTACTTCTTGTAACTTCCATTGTATGGCTAGTCTGAGTCCTGTGATCAAGGCCTCATATTTAGCTATGTTGTTTGTGCATGGAAATGTGAGCCTGTAAGACTTCAGGATGCTATCACCTTGAGGTGTGATAAACATAATGCCTACCCCGAGCCATGTCTAGTGTATGAACCATCAAAGTATAATTTCCATGATTGTGTTGTTGTGATCATGAATATCTCTTCATCTGGAAAATTGGAAAAGAGAGGATGATCACCTATGAGTGGTGCATCAGCCAACTGATCTACAATGACTTGTCCTTTGATAGCTTTACGGTCCACATACATGATATCAAATTCACTTAGAATCATCACCCATTTGGCCAAGCGACCTGTCAATGCTGCTTTGCTGAGTAAATAATTGAGTGGATCAATCTTTGCAATGAGTTGTACTTTATGTGTCAACAGATAGTGCCTCAGTTTAGTGGCTGCCAAGATTACTGCTAGGAAAGCTCGCTCAATAGGAGTGTAATTGAGTTCATAGCCGACCAATGTGTGAGAGATGTAGTATATAGCACATTCTTTGCCTTCTGCATTGTGTTGAGCCAATAGCACTCCTAATGTTGTATTAGTTGCTGAAATATAGAGTGATAGAGGTTTGCTCGGATCTGGTGCGGTCAACAATCGTGTATTCATGAGATAGTCTTTAAGCATCTAGAATGCTTGTTGGCATCTGGCATCCCACTGAAAGTGGATGTTTTTGTGTAGCAGGTGTGTAAATGGGTGACACTTATTTTCCAGTTGTGCAATGAATCTTTGGATGGATTGTAGGCACCCTTGTAATGTCCTTAACTGACTGATGTTCTTTGGTGGTGGCATTTCCATGATTGCTTTGACCTTTCCAGGATCGACCTCAATGCCTTGGCTTGAGACAATGTATCCTAGAAGCTTCCCTAAGGTTACTCCAAAGACACATTTCTTTGGGTTGAGTCGAACATGATATTGTTCCAGTTTGTTAAATATTTTCTCTAATATTTCCAGATGACCTTCTCTTGTTAGTGATTTTGCTAGTAAGTCATCAACATGATCTTCCATTATAGTATGCATCATGTCATGAAAGATGGTGGTCATTTCTCTTCGATAGGTCGCTCCTGCATTCTTTAGACCAAAAGGCATTACATTCCAGCATTATGTTCCCCATGGACATGTGAAGGTCGTCTTATGTTGATCCTCTGGTGCGATCTTTATTTGATTGTACCCTAAAAAGCCATCCATGAGTGAAACCATGAGTGAAAGCATGGCATGTCCTGCTGTTAGATCCACTATTATGTCGATGTTTCGTAGGGGGGAGTCATCTTTAAGACATGCCTTGTTTAGATCTCTGAAGTCAGTACAGTTATGGATGCCCCCATTTGGTTTGCTGACAGGCACAATATTAGATATCCAATCTGCATAATCAATTGGTCTAATAAAACCAACATCTAGAAGTTTCTTAAGTTCTGCTTTGACTAGTACTGTAATCTGAGGATGCATCTTGCGAAGCTTCTGCTTGACAGGTTTGGCTCCTTCTTCTATGGTGAGGTGATGCATGATTAAATCAGGATCAAGCCCAGGCATGTCTGCATATGACCATGCGAAGTTGATCTGGCACTTTTTGAAGAATTCGACAAACTTGGGTTGCTCCTCTGAAGTCAAAAGAGATGTCAGATGTATGTGGTGAGGAGTTTTAGGAGTCCCCACGTTGTATTCTTTGGTTTCTTTGATGAGAATCGTTGATCTTTCCTATTGTGTACTAGAGGGAAGGATGTCAAACCTTTCATCCTTAGGCGCCTCAGAGAGGTTTTCACCATTGGATACGCTCTTTCTTTTTACTTTTGTAGGATCAAACAGTGCCACAGTGTGGTTTTCACTGGAAGATCCATGTGTTATTGTTATATTTTTGCAGCTGAAAGGTTTGGCATCCATCCCAAAGTATGTTGTGCTATTAAGTTCTATGGCGAATCTAGCTTTGTGGTCCCCGCTTGGTATGTTATCCCGTAGTTCCAAG
Organism: Cryptomeria japonica; assembly: GCF_030272615.1. NCBI lineage: Eukaryota > Viridiplantae > Streptophyta > Pinopsida > Cupressales > Cupressaceae > Cryptomeria > Cryptomeria japonica. The sequence goes on from NC_081414.1 coordinate 732,329,529, forward strand.
AAGTCAATGATCACCTCATCATTTTGGAAGTGGTCAAGGCATGGGGGATTAGGTTGGTTCCATTCAATGAGTTTAGGATGGATAATGGGCATTACTTCATCGATTAGGTTAAGTTCGTTAGATGTATCAGTGAGGGTTAAGACATTATGGTGAAGGTTGTTGATGGTACTCTCCCTATCAAAATCAGGCGTAGGATGAGACGTAGGGTCTGTGGAAGATGTTTCCAGCTCAGGAACCCAAGAGGTCTTTATCTGTGCTTCTCCGTAAACAAGAATGTCTTTTCGAGGTGGAGGTGGTGATGTGTCTTTCTCATCTAAAGTATTAAGCTATATGGAATCGAATTCCTACTCATGTGAGTTAGTCTCTGAGTCACTTTCCAGTAACCGGTTACTATACCATACTGGGATATCCTTTGAGTTAAACACTGCAGGTGTGATCGGTTGATGTACCTTTGTAGATGAAATAATCGAGGCTGCAAGAAGGATTATGGGGATCAACGAACCTGATACGGGGAGTATGGGTAGTGTTGACTCTGCTGCTTCTACTGGAATTGTCGGTGTTGTCGATACTGTTGGGGGTTCTGATAGTGCTAGTGGTGTTGTTGATGTGGTTGTTGCGGTTGATGGGGTTACTGGTTTGATTGGTGGGATGATGGGTGTTCTAGATGGTTTTGCTAGGATTTTTAGCCTCAATGGGATAGTTGCTATGGTGTTTGATGCTTCTTTTATAATCAAAGGTGACCTCTTTGTAATAGGCTGATATAGAGGTTGGCTGGGTTTTCCTTTGAATCTGAGCTTAGGAAGGATCTCCTTTTGAAAGCCTAAGCCTGTATTATCCTTGGGCTTTAATTTCGTCTGCAGCGGTTCATGTCTTCCTTGCTTGGAAGGTCCCAAAGCACTTTGACCATCATAACCCATTCTTTGCATAATGAGAAGGCCTTTGCCATACTACTCTGTGGGAGGCTTAGCTTGTGGGATTTCTGTGGTGATAGGATCTTTATAGATCCATTCTACTAAGTCCTCATCTCTAGTTTCTTCTTCTTGACTCTTTCCAAGAATGAATGGCGTCAAGGTACATGCTGGCTTGATCAGTGGTTTTTTAAGTAATCGTTGAGGTTTACCGTGAGTTCTAGAAGAAGTAGGCATTTGTCCCACACAAAAGAGTTGGCTCAAATTGTATTCCCAGGACCTTCCTCTGCTATTTTCATCTTGAGCTTCTCTTGCTTGGGTATAATGGTATTTGAACTGGCAAGAGAGGTTGGACTTATGTATGATGTGGAGGAGATGGCTTCTCTGTTGTTAGGAACCGTAATCTCTGGTTGATGACTGATATTATGACAATATGCAAAGGGATTTGCATCTCCTAGGATTGTGATCTCTACACCATTATGCGGGAACTTGATACATTGATGGTAAGTGGATGGGACGTCTTGCATGGCATGTATCCAAGGTCTTCCTAACAATAAATTGTATGACAAAGGAAGGTCCAGAACTTGACAGATGATGTGTTTCACCACAGGACCTACTCGAATTGGTAACACCACAGCTCCTTTGGATGAACGCTCTGCATCATCATAGGCTTTGATTGTGATCTTCTTGCGGGGATCCACTGATTCAATTGTATATCCCAAAGCTATGACTAATTGTAGAGTACAGATATTCAGGCCTGCTCCATTGTCGATCAAGACTCACTTGATCCTGTGTTGGTTAATAAACCCTTCAATGTGGAGTGAGGCATTATGAGGTTGCTGGAAGGATGTGTTGTCACTTTTAGAGAAAGTGAGACAAGGTGATGACCTTAGATTTCCAACCATGACTTGGAATTGATCTATATTTAGGTTTGCAGGGACTGATGCCTCTTGGAGAGCTTGATCCAAGATTGTTTTATGGGGTGGAGATAGGCGTAATAGCTCTAAGATAGATATCAGTGCAGGTGTTTTGTCTAATTGGTCCACAAGGTTATACTACTTTGGGATAGATGGGGTGCCTTGTGGAGTTGCTTTTATGGTAATCTTGTCACGACATGTAACAACATTGCAAGTGGAACTGGGATTTTTAATGGTAATAGTTGCAATTTGTTCATCGACATCGTATAGGTGATTAACAGTGTAATTATATGCGGCTTGTGTATAATCGGTCGTATCTATGTTTCTCCCTAAAGTGGAAGGACCCCTTTGATCATGTGATGGAAGTGGATTTTTAAACATGAGATGATCATTGTTTGTTGTCTTTGGGTCATGTCCTTCGATTTTGATTTCACCTCGGTCAATAAGATCCTGAATAAGATCTTTCAATCTGTGACAATTGCTTGTCTTATGCCCTTTCCCTTGATGGAAATCACAATGTTCAGTATCCCTCCACCATGAAGTTTTGACTTGAGGTTCATAATTTGATGTTTTGGGTAAGGTAACTAGATTTTGAGAAACCAATTGACGTAACACTGTTTCGATGGGTTCCCCTAAGGGAGTGTATGTTCGCTTTGGTTTAAAATTTTGCTAATGTTGTCTGGGTTCTTCTTGAGATGTAATGTGTCCTTGATTTGAAGGAGCAATTGTGTTATTCTTGGGTGGGGGGTTCTGTCCTGCAAATTGAACCACAGGTTGTGTACTTTTGATAGTTTTTGCATCCACAACCCCGTCGTTGATGACGTTTTTATTTTTGTTCTAGAAGTTAGGCTTGTCACTATTGAAGTGTGGGTGAGGGCCATCCTTTGGCTCATTATATATCTTGATAATCCCTTTTTTTATGAGAGCCCGCTCACATTTTAAGCCTTTGGTGATCATGTCATTGAAAGAGTCTATGTCTTTTATGTCTAGGTGAAATTCCATTTCATCATTTAAGTTGGAAATAAATATTTCCACTAGTTCTTGTTCAGGTAACTGAAGAGAACGTATGCTAGACATTTGGCACCATCATTGCAGAAAGACTGAAAAATAGCTCACCTGGTTTTTGTTTAGTGTTACATAGATCAGCCATTGTGATATCGCGTTCAATGTTGTGTGAGTAATGTGCCAGGAACTTCTGGACTAGCTCTTCGAAGGTCCTAATGCCACCTGGTAATCGGGAAAACCATGATGTGGTTGTTCCTCCCAAGCTTTGGGGAAAAAGTCGTATTAGGTATGTGTCCTCGTATGCCACTTCGAGGCAAGTTGAATGGAATTCTCTAACATGATCACGAGGATCTCCTTTTCCTCTATACTTTTCAAACTTGGGTGTTTCAAACCCTCACAGAAAAGGTGGCATATGAAGTTTCCTATCAAAGGGATAGGGACAAATGTCATTAAGTGAAAATTGATTGGTTTTTACACCACTATGAAGTTGTTGGGCGAGATTCTCAACTTGTTGTCACAACATTTCTATGTCATTTGGAGGAGGAGGAGGTGGGGGATTACCTTGATGAAGGTTGTATCTAATGTGTTCTCTACCTCTTTCATCCTCATTATGACTTTGGCATTCCGATGCTTGTCTTAGTTGTGCAACATCAAAGTCAGAGGGTAGTTTAGCCCCTTCTTGAGCAAGTCTTAAAAAGTGAGCATCAGCATTGCTCCTGAGTATTTCATCAAAAAGTATATTAAAGAGAGGGTTGTGTTGTGCCCTTTCTATTGTCACTGGAGTAGGAGTGCCTAGATTTTCATCATTTATATTTCTTCCAAGGGCCTCTTGGTACTCATTGATATTTTCTTCCTCTTCCTCTTCAATTTCTTGTTGTCTAGTTCTAGATCGGGTTTGAGCCATTTTGTTTATAAGTTTTTGTTGAAGTTGGGTGAAAATGATGATGAATTGTTGATGGAATGAAAGATTGATGTTTGGTGAAATGCTTTGCATACAGATCCCTAGCACTAAAGGTAGATGCTACCAAAGTTCTCTCTTGAATTGCTGCTTGTGTTTGATTTGACAAAGTTTGATGTGATAAGGTTTAGAGAAATCTGAGATGTGTTACAGACTCAACTACCTAGTAATGAGAGGATTCACTCAAGACTAGTTTTAACCTGCGTAGAAATGCCTCTTAGGATGAGTTTATCTTAGATGTAGAGACAATCTAAAAGTGACGTGTTTTGTGTTTGATTCAAGCAATTTTGAAAATAGAACTTAAGACAAAAAAACCTCTTGATGCTTTGAGAGTTGGAATGGATTGATGATATTTGAATATGATAATGGATGAAAAGAAAACTTCAATAAAAGCTTCATGTTACATAAGGAACAAACTCTTCTTCATGTTACATAAGGAACAAACTCTTCTTCTTCCCTCTCGGGGGTTGGTGGTTCTTCCCGAGCTACATTATATGTGATACAAATGTCAGGAAAGAAATCAGGATTGACTTTGCCTCCTTTGTTTTTGCGATAACTCAAAGCTCGATATTGCATAAAAGCTTTGCGGTTCAATGACTCTAGATCAAATTCGTTTGATTTTCCTTGAAGATAAAGACGCATGTGACGTAAGAAGGCTCTATGAGAGACAAAGATTTGTCTATTAAGATAGAAGAATTTCCTCCTTTTGATTAAAGCCTTTGAGCTCAATGGTCTTCTCTTCAAGTTGATGTGTTGATGAAGATTCTTCTTTCTCAAGATGTGAAGAATGGTCATATAGTTTGATACTTTTTGTTATTGCTCTTTGTTTTTGATCTTTTGTTTTTGAAAATGTTTGTTTTGGATGAATACTTGTTTTGGATTTTGGATTTTTTGATTTTTTTTCTTTGACAAGAAAACAAAGCAAGCACACAAACACAAGAATGTTGCCTCAAAAGGCACAAATAAGCGTGGGTCTAGATCAACCCAATCTTTTAAACTTTGTATGACCCTTTCCTTTAAATGTATTTTAGGTGTTTTTCCAAAGCCTGAAGTCGGCTCAATTTGTACTTGGTCTTGACTAAAATGAAAACACTTCAAACACTCTTTATCCCTAAGGTCAAATGGCCAGTTGTGATAATTTTAGCCCACATCTTGATATTTCTTCAACTTTGGTACTACACACCTTATGAATCCCATTGTGGCAGGTAAGGATGTGATATACTAAGTCTTGCACGAGCATAACAAATAGATGATCCCTATGATGGAGGAGTCACCACTTTCATCAAGCCACAAGTGACTTTCAAAAAGCTATGTTTCTACTCAAGGAAATATGTATGGTGAGTATCTTGGGAGCAAAATCATCTATTCTCTTGCACTGAACTTATCACAAATATCCTCAATCAATAGAACGGGTGGGCTACTACTTAAAGGTGTTTACTAATTTTTTATGTTTTTGGACATAAGTTCATTCTGCAGTGACTCACTTAAGAGCCTTGTAACTTGTGGTGGGGCCCATTTGTCCTTTCAGCAAGTTACACTGTAGGAACATCTATACCCAAGGCTACAGCATTCACTCTCACCTAATTTCTATAGCGGATTGAAGGATTTACCACACGAGGTCGTTCCCAAGAGTGATCGATCTCTTGGCAGGCCTCTCTTAAAAAGATAAAACTTGAGTATTACTAACACTTTTCTCTTGCACCTAGGACCACGAGAGCCAAGGGAGAGGATAGTGTGTGTTAGAAGTAGGACCACTCGACAAACTCTTTTGCACAAGTGTGCCAAACACAAAATGCACTTGTTCTTTTTAACTTGTCATTGCAATGATGTTTTATCTATTCGGAGATGTTGTGCCAACAATCATGGTGTTCTTTTTAGCCAAGATAGCAAAATGAAGTATTCATTTTATCCAAGATTGCAAAATGATTGTTCTCTTTTAAACTCAAAAAATAACAAGTTGATCGTTCTTTTTAGCCCATATTGCAAGATGTGAATGTTCGTTTTAGCCAAGATTGCAAAAATGATAGTTCGTTTTAATCCAAGATAGCAATGTGATTGTTCTTTTTAAACTCAAAAAAAATAACACGTTAATTGTTCTTTTTAGCCCATATTGCAAGATGTGAATGTTCGTTTTAGCCAAGATTGCAAAAAATGATTGTTCATTTTAATCCAAGATAGCAATGTGTGTGTTCATTTTTAGACCAAGATAGCAAAATGAAGACAATGTGAATGACTATCCTAGGATTGATCAATTTTTCCAATTTAGAACATGTTAAGGAAAAATTTGCAAATTTGACACTTTCAACACCTGCAACAATATGTTAGAAAGACGCTCCTTATGGATTGCACAAGATGTAAACCCAAAATTAAATTAATCATATTAACACAAATCACACTAACAAACAAATTAGATCTAAAATAATAAAACTAATTTAAATCTAATCGAAAACTAAATTAAAAACTAATTTAAAATCTAAATTAAAACTAAATGAAAGACTAATTTAGAAAAATATTAATTTAAAGACTACTTAAAAAAAAAATCTAATTTTAAATAAAAACGATTTTAAGAAACTTAAAAATCTATTCTAAAAGACTAATTAAAAAATTTAAATTTAAACAACTAATTTAAAAGTCTATTCTAAAAAAGAAACCATTAAATAAAAAAAAACATTTTAAACAACTAACTAAAAAGGCTTATTAAAAAAAAAAAAAAAAGCTAATTTAAAAGCAAAATTCTATTCTTTTCACGTCGGGTTCACCAAATGATGCTCTGCGAAATGGACAAGTGGTTAGACTAAAGCCTATGGTCGTATAACACACAAAAACACAAGAAACCGTTAGTGTTAATCAACCATAAACTAATCTAAGTAGGCATATCAAAAGAGACACTAAAAACATGATAAAATATTTAACTATGGAAGTAAATACAACAAGGCATCTCCAAATGCCTTTTAGCAAGCTCTTAGCTCCTTCTCCTTTGTTCCTCTCCTCTCCAAGTTCCAAACTAGTGTAGCTCTCAGCAGCTTTTTTGCACTATGGATGCTTATGGAGGTTCAAGATTGTAGATGATTACTCTAAATGCTACGCAAGTGTAAAATAAACTAATTAGACATATTATGAAATGAACTAAGATTTATTTTAGTCCAAAATGACAATATATGTGATTTATACTAAATGCTCTCTCTAAAATTCACTATAGATTAAATGCATACAAGTTTTCAGGATTATGACTATGAATGCTAAATGCTTGAGTATTTGAAAATGAGGAATGTGAGCTCTATTTATAGGTAAAATGGAGAAATGGATGGTTGAGTTTGAGTAATCTCAACAATCTCAACAAGGGTTAGGATTGAAAGATATTCAATCCATGTGATGGCTTTCAACCCAATCCCAGGATGACAAGTGTCAATATGAGATAGGTTGAGAGAAGAGGGAATAAGCATTAAATGCTTGACATGACCCGAAGGTTAACTTGGGGGTTAAGGTTAAGGTTAGGTTGAGTGAATAAATTCATTATCCAAAGAATAATGATTTTATCCAATGGATAAATTCTTGTGCAAAGGTTAAAGGGATAACCATGGTCAAAGCAATAAATGCTTGAGGAGACACATGGGTGCAGGTTGAATTAACCATAAATGGTTATGTAAGAGCCATTAATGGTCATGTAAGAGCCATTAGTGGTTTGGAAGACTTTAGAGGTTTGGCTTATTGAGCACACAAAACATTTAATGCTTTTCAAAGACTTTGAAGTCTTTGAGAAGTGACTTCAAGTTGCTTAGGAATGTGACAATAATTAAGGAATGGATTAAGTTAATTAGGAAGGGTTTAGAAGAATCTAGAAGGGGGTTTAGGAGTGCAAGTGGATTTGGTGGGTGAGGGAAAATATGATTTTAATTAAAATGAAATTAATTTATTTCAACTTGTGGTTGCAACTTGCATTTGTAGGAAAATGCAAGTGGGGGGATAATGATTTAAATAAATGTTTTATTTAATTTATTTAAAAGAGAAAAGAGGATTAAATTGAATAAATAAGATTTATTCATTTAATTGATTGTGAATTTGGTTTAATGAATTAATTAAAATAAATTGAATAATTTATTTAATTAATAGGAGAATGTTTGAAGATGAATTAATTAAATATTAATTTAATTAACTGATGGCTAGTGGATTTTTAATCAAATAAATACGAAATATTCATTTAATTAAAATGGACAGATTTGTGTGACTACAATTTAAAATGTCATAAGTTTAGGATATAGGTATAAAATAATATATCCCTCTAACCTTGTGGCAAGCTGAAATGATGGTTTGGGATTTCATTAACCAATGGTGATTTTTTAAATTATTTTTTATATTTTTCCCTTTTAAGATCTAATCATCCATTGATTAAATAAAATTGATGGTGTAGGATGCACCTCAATATAAGCCTATATAAATTTTGAGGGATTGTTAAATGTTATATATAAGGGTTAAGATTGAATCACTCAACCAATGGAATAATAATTTTTAGGTGATAGACAAACAAACATGCCATTTAGCACTATTAACATCATTGGCATAAACTACATAAGGTTGATTTGCTTGGCTCGTAATTTGTATAACTAATATTTGTCACTAGCATTGGGAACCCACAAAAACCAATCAAAATTTCAAATTAGTGCACACCAAGAAATAAGATAAGCCCTAATCACCACACAAATAAAATGACACAAACATCCCATTAACTATTAGATCAACAAACCTTAATTGAATCTAATATTTTAGATAAATAGAGTACTTCAACCATGACAAATTAAAACAAAGATACCTTGAATTTGAACTTGGAGCCAAACTATGACAATAGTATCCAATAATAAATGAAGTTTAGGTCAAAAATTTAGAGCATGAGACAATGAAATAAATCCCTTCAAATATTTCAAAGATCATATATTAAAACACAAAGGGAAAGGAACAATAAAAGGTGAACAATGGACGTATCATGGTCCCTAGCTCTAAATAGAAATCAAATATTTGCACTAATGTTAGCTAAATAATAAAATCATCTCACAAAATCTAAAGAATGGATCATTCAATAACCAATATTATTAATCATGAATTGTGAAGATATCAATGAATTTGTTTTCTCATGTCTCTAGTTGTGATGCAAGGTACCCAACTCGAGAGAAGGGTTTATGGATATTGTATGCAATTCACACATGTACATCCTTTGTGATGATTAAATGATGTTTTGGACTTTATGTTTTCATTTATGAGTTGTACTATGGTTGTAACCTCCTTCTTGAGTGACAATTTTTTGTAAATGTATTGTTTTGGATGTTCCCTTTGTGTGGGGTTGAGTGGGGAAAGAAGGCCTCCTTTGTGACCTATCTTATCCTAAGGTGACGTGAGTTATCGTGTTTCCCTCACCAATTCTAAGGTAATATAAGCTATTATATGGCCCTCATAGTTGAACTCAAGTGTTTTTCCTCATCTCCCTCTCTTATGAATCCACTAGTGATTCATATGTGATTTATTACCCATATGATATTTTGTTCTCTCCATCTTCCATTAGACTATTATGAACCAAACATGTTGAGGATTCATGGGTTGAGGATGGGCTTGTGTGAACCTGTGTTCTAAATTAGATATATTTATGGTGATTTGTTTATTATATAATTATTTATGAGCCACATGTATCATGACATGGTGGCTTACTTATGAGTTCTATGTAACGCCCGCCTAGAAACCCTAGACAAAAAAGCTTGATTCTATCTACAAAAGCATTTGTTTTTTAATTTTTAATTTTTAACTTAATGAAGGTACATTCACATGATTAAACATGATAAACTATGTACATTACTAACTTCTAAATGAAAGATAGGGTAATTTGAACAAGCCTCATACTCTAGGGCAACTATTTACGTCTTTAATAACTTAACATTTAATGCAGCTAAGATAAGATGATATCATTATTGAATTCAATTACAACCATTATCCTAAGTATCATTTCTAGTAAAATAAGTCTACTCAATTCATTATTAACTTTATCCATAATCAACTAGGTTCATACATTTACCTAACATTTACATCAATAAGCATACATTAAGAATAATCAATTATTACTCATTAAACGTAAATGAACATTTCCTACGTATAATTTATTTACCAAGTATATAAATCAACACATTTATTTCTTATAATAAATTCCATCAATTTAATTTCATTAAATACATGATAATAAACTATATCTATGCTAACACCAAATTACATACCACAGTCATATAATAATACATCATATTATCCATCACATATAATCATGCCAAAGAAAAGGATGCTAATCTCTACCAATGCATATTGGACACCAAGGTAGTAATTCCTTAAATACTCGCATACATTCATTTATAGTTTTCCCTACACCAAGATATTAGGTTACCCACTAATCCTCCTCATTACCTAACATAAGATTGAGTTATGAAGTACCATGCATAAGGCCTACTCTATGTCACAACCATTAATTCACCAACTAATTATCATCATTTATAATCTATTCACCTCGGATATGATACCATGCAAATTCATCATAAAAGGCGTAATAACTCATTATACTACATTCATTTAATCCCATTTCTTTAATTCCTATGATAACAACTTAATATGATATAAATCATATTCATATAATAATTCCAATAATCACAATTCATAAATCACTTCCTCATTGGGTTGTTATACTATAATGCAAACTATATTATAATACAACATGTCACAACATTACATAAGATGTAGATTACATGATACAATTGTCATCATAATACATCAAGGCATCCTTCACATAGGATATGAATACATGCCATAATACAAGGATCATATAGGATCTCAATACATGAAAACCATGAAGATACTTAATCTGCAACAAGAATACACTGATGTAGAAATGATCAAGGAACCACCAACTACCACAGACAACTCAACATGAAGACATCCCAATGGTAGAAGGCTTCAACCACTCGACCATCTGGAACCAAAAGGCCCACCCCTCGAGCTAGGAGATGACAATAGGGCCTTCAAGCACATAAACAAAGGATAAGCAATACATGGTCTAAACTCACTTCCACTGGGTAAAATCAAAATCCTTACACACATAGACAAATCACATAATAAGAATACTCTAAAATCCATAACATAGGGGCAGGACACTAGTTCTCACAAGGGGATAGTGTCATCGCATAGCTTGATATGGGTTATCCTGGCATGTCTCCATAGGCCCTGACCCCCATCCTAGGTTATCCTAGCAACCTCTCCTGACCCTCGACCCCCATTCAAGTCTCATGCAGAACCAACATACCTTTCAAGAGGACAAGGCAGTTGATTATGCCATTCCATGCCTTCCCATCTCATCTTGAGCCTAAACGAGCACTCAAGCCATGAACGGGGCAGACATTATCTTGTTTAATGTGTTTATCTACCCAACCCCCTAATTCATATTAGGTTATCACTTATTAATAAACTCTCCCAATGGGTTATCCTAGTGATCACTTTAGGATCCTGGCCCCTATGGAGGGCCACTCCATGGGGGATTCACTGGCTAGGCAATATTATATCACGTGCATTCATATTGGGGGGTTTAATATCCCAAAAATGAGGGTACAATATATTGCCTATCAATGAAAATAGGGGTTTTTTTATTCAGGCTATGAAAAAAAGCAATATTTGGTGAAAATAAGGGGGCTTTTAATTCAACCCGTGTATTGGGAGGAAATGACAAAAAAGGAGTTTAGGGCAATATTTTTTGAAAATAGGGGGATTCTTTACTATGCCATGAACGCACGTGCTATAACCTAGGTTCATTAAGTGAAGCCCCCGTGAGCCACTCCCCCTTATGACACTAAGCTTACTCAAAAACACTCCAAGGCAACCAGGGTGAAACATCATCCAATAATTCATCCAAAGTGATCCAAAATTAACTATGCCAATCAATAGAAATTTACCACACATCCACCCATCACAGGAAGGGCACACAAAGGATCATATAAATGACAAATAATCAATGCACACCACTTATGAATGATTGTAATACTAATTTCCTTAAAGTAACTAAAATCATTAAATATACATTGAAACTTATACGCAAATATCTTGAATTAATTTTCTTTTCCCAAGCATAGCCACGCAAACATATACCAGAGAACTACACCACAAAATAATAATTTTAATACAATCAATAATTGATTTGATTAGTTACTATCAACTCATTTACTTAAAATTAACTAAATGGTTTGTTACATAATTAAAGAGTTAATTACTAACATTTATAATAAAACCATTACAAGGAAGATTCTTGGGATAACACAAGTGATCTTAAAATTATTAACACCCAAAATCCATTAGGAAGCATACTAAAAACCCCAAATAAATATACATAACAATATAACATAAAAGCTCAAATGCAATAAAAATGCAAAAAGAATAATGCCCAGCCCTAAAATCGATACCCAAAACCATACTATATGAAAAATATACCAGACAATATTCAGAACTACTCCTATTAAATATACCTCAAACCCAAAATCCAAATACCATACTCAATGATATAGTCACATACAATCGATTCCCAAAAACAAAACAATGATGGGCAAAGCAATGAAACCAACATGCAGGAAAACTGGAATAAGCGAAGGGAAGAGTGGAGATAAAATTATTTGCAAGGCAAATTAATTCGTTGTAGGGTGATTAATTTATTAAAGGGCGATTAAAATAATGTAGAGCAATAAAATTTTAGCAAGGTGATTAATTTAAAATGTGGGTTGAATAACATAAGGCATCGTGGCATGGACAAAAGCTTCCCCTACCATGTGGATACCATGTGGAAGGAGCTTCCCTCCCCACATGATGTGGGTAAAGGCTCCCCACGCTATAGGAATGAGTCTCCCCATCGTGTGGAAGGGGATTCCCTCCACACACGACATGGGTAGAGGCTCCCAATACCGTGGGTAGTAGGGTTTGAGGCCTCCACAATGTGGAAGAGAAAGTCTCCCCCCCCAAACAACAATCCAAAAAAAAGAAATTAAAAAAAAAAGAAGATAAATATATATATTAAACATACACCCAACATGCGAAAAGCACACAATTAGATCTTGACAATATAGACAGGAAAATATGGACACTCATGCTGGCCAAAATAAAAATGCTCAGTTACTCCAGCCGACGATAATAAAGAAAAGATCAATAAATTTACTTTCAAAACAAGTCCATATTCAGATTGTTGAGTGAGTCCAAGCATGCGAAGATCAATAAATTTACTTTCAAAACAAGTCCATATTTAGATTGTTGAGTGAGTCCAAGCATGCGAACTCGCATGTTGAGCTCACTCTATAATCTAAAACTACAAAAGCAAAAAGCCACAAATAGAAGATCATATTTTTTCTAGATAACAAATACAAACAATATTTCTCAAAAACAAGGTTGAATATTTTCAAATTCATTTGAAAATCACAGTGCAAGAGGATTAAGTCCCTACCTCTGTTTGCAAATCCAATTGAATCACTTGCAAAGGAAAAAGTTAGAAACTTTGATCACACACAACTTCAACTCTCTACAAGAACCAATCTCCAATGCAAGACACACAAAGTCAAGCACTGCAACCCAACTTCATACACCTCCGATCGTGATATACAACTTTCTACCTTCTCCAAATCAACTATAATAGCCTCTATGTCAAAACAATACAGGTTCTTTCTTGAAAACTTCTTTTCCAAAAAATGTCTGTGTCCCCAAAATATCAAAATCCAAACCCCATAAGAGAAAGGAGCTTCAAAAAATCAATAAATCAAAAGATTGAGATCAAAAACTTCCAAAAATCACCCAAAAAGCAGGACTCTATGAGGAATTAAAATCCTCTTTTAAATTTTAATTTTAGAAAATACTTATTCCAAACTCGACATTATTTAGTTATTATTATTATTAATCTAGTTAATTCTTTATTTCAAAATTACAAGATAATTTCTTAAATTATATTTATTTATATTAATAAAACACACATACAATATTAATAACTTAATATATTTATATTGGGATACCCTTTAATATTTAAATAAATAGTTATATAATATTACCTATCCCATACTTAGGATAGATTAATGCACCTAAGGGTTTTGTTTTAATTAAACCCCCAAATAATATCACAATGCCAAAATGCATTAACAAGTCAAAATAGAGAACATAGGATAATTGATTTATCCGATCACCACCAAGATACACTTGAATGAAGAACCACATATAATTCCTAACACAAACATGACTAACTAGGGTATAGGTTTTTTGGACAAGGTAAGGGCCTTATAATCATCTCCAACAATTGCCATTGGGATAGAGGAATGCTTAGACCTGTGAAGCCAAGTGGAGTTGATGCCAAGTACCCGCATCCTATATAAAACCACATGGCTATATCCAACATATAAAATATACCAAATGCACCTAGTGAGAAAGAATCACAACATCGTATGGTTCTCACAAGTGAGAAATGCAATGTTGTCCCTCTCACCCTAAAGAAAATCACTGGACACATAGCATATGACTAACAATTCAATAATCATGTAAAATAAAGCATCATCTAAGGGTTAGTCCATAATTACAATCATATTGCATGAATATCAATATTCTAACCAAACATGAATATCAAACATAACATAGATTCTTACATCACTATATGATAATCCATAATGTGAATTCCATATCCATCATAATAAAGAGCTAATCACACATAATATCTATGGCCATCATAAATGCATAAAGCTTAGCATAATCATCTTGTAAGAAGGAATAGACAAGGACCACTACACTTAGACCCAAGCCTCTAAAAATAGAAGGTGTCACAGAGGGGCACTACATTCTATACAATTTTGGACCACCATTTCCCCTACCCACCTTAGGTGACTTGTTGGAAATCACATGATGATTTTGATGATCAAATATTTATGCAATTATTAAACTCATAGTTTTTTAATCATCATTATCACTAGTAGTTGATTGATTAAGCCAACAATTTGGAAATTCTCAAGTTATTTGATTTATTGAATTTTTCAAAATTTCCATTTTTGCCTCAAGGACTAATAATTTTGACTTTGGTTTCTAGAATTTGAGTTGCTGCTTTGTGTCTACCAATTATCAATTATTTTTTATTATATTAAGTGGGTATATTAAGTGGGTAAGGGCCCCAACCCATTACAAGTCCATATAAAAAAACCATTAGATAACAACAAAAAGCACCTCATGGCTTGGAGAGCAAGCCACAAAATAACATGAAAGAAGACCTTTTTTTTTTAAATAAGGGGTAAACGCTTTTGACCTAGAGCTATGAACCAGTGAGGCCACAAACAAGGGACCTCATCTCCACACTTCACTTTCTCAAATCCACGAGCACAACGGGATTTGAACCATGGTGGCCGCTTCAACAACGAAGTGTTTTAACTGTGACACTACATTTCTGAAGACAACACGAAAGAAGAGTTTTAAAACTAATACATATAATAGTTTATAGAATCGAAGTCCAAAAATAGCCAACTAAGATCAATTGACAACATAACATATGATTAAAAACATAGGGGCATCAAGAAATGCAACGCCAATCATCCAACTCAACTTCCCAAGGAGAGGAGACATTGATCTGTTTGCCTTTATTTTTTCCTTCGCTTTGGCTTCTTAGTGCTTTCCTCTTTTTCTTCATTTAAATCTTTTTGCCACTACCACCTTTCCGATCGCAACTCTCTACATCAGATTCATCTTAATTTTCACTAGGTTTTGAATTTCCTTCTCCTGGCATATAAGACACTCTCTTTTCTTTTCACAACTGAGATATTTTTGAGGAGTTTCTACATTATCCACCCTAGTGCTCAGGTCTTCTAATTTAGCAGTTAACACATGGAATTTTTGGGACAAATTGCCTTCATTGCTAACAATTGATGTCTTATCAATTGTTGACTTTATTGGAAATCTAAATTATTAAATTTTCCTTTTTTTGAGTCTTTTTAAGTGTTCTTGTTTTTTATTAAGATAAACGGGTTTTATAGGGACCCGAAACCCAAATCCACAAAAAAAATCAAAAGGTTAAAATAGTAGCGAACCAGTCCAAAAATAATAGCTAAACAACAACAAAAACGGGGGAAAATCTCCACAACACCACAATCAAAAATGATCCCAAGACTAAGCACTAGCAACACAAACACGAAAAAACTAAACCAGAGAATGCATGGGCTTAGAGTTCTTCTCTATCATATTCTTATTAATCTCCCCAAGCTCTTCCATTATAAATCTCGTTGTGCTCCTCTCCTAGTTTCTACTCCTCGTTCTAGTAGAGGGTCCAGTTGTAACCTGCGAATTTTCCCCTTGCGAACTTGAATCCAGATTCTTCTTTTTCAGTTTAGTCGCTGAAGGTGGGACACTAGTAATTGGCTAGGCGCTTTGGACAACCATCATCTCGTTAACCTTTCTTAGACCTTTTGCGCTACTACTCATAGCTTCTTTGCTTATCTCAACCAATTTCCTTAGGTTGCCCTTAATCTCCTCCATACTCTTTTCCAACTGAACAATCCTAGACTCGTGTTTTTTTTTCATAACTTTGACATCCTCAGTGAGTTTTTGGGTCATTTTGGGAAGCTTATCAATCTTGTCTAGCGTGGGATTCTTAGTAAAAGTATTAATTATATCTTTAATGCCTTCCTTGAAAAGAAGAATTTCATTGCTAACCCAGTGAAAGCAATTTTGTTGGTCGTTAGTGGAGTTCTCCAGGAGCACCTCAAAGTCCCTTTCAATTTTATTCTCTCTCGGGTCCACTTGGTCCACATTGAGTGGGATGTCAAGTTTAATTTCTTCTTTGACTTTACCCTTTGATTCCCCTTTTTTCCCCAATTTTTTCTTTTTTTGAACACGACGGACCCAATCCTTGAAGCTTAGATGCAAGGGTTTTAAACATACTAGCATCCAGTCTAGGGTGTTTATTTCTTCTACTGCTACTGGTACTAAGGGTAACTTTCTATGGGGGGCCCTCTTCCTCGAAGGAGCAATAATCAGGGTCCTCTAGCATGTTGAGATCACACCAGTCCATTGCCATACCATCCCCTTCTTCCTCAATCTCGATATCGAAAACCACTTGTACATTGGGGATAGTCAAAGAATTGGGGGTTTTCATAATAGGGGAGGGTTTGACCCTATGAGCTTTAGCATATTCCATAATAAGCATAATTAAAGCCTCATGCAAAACAGGGTTATCACCATTCTTGGCATGATTTGCCAAACTATGCTCAAGAGAGGACAACAAATAAAAGGGCAATGAAATTCTTCTATCATGCCTAAAGTGATTCAAAATCATGAAGTGATAAAAAAAGATACTAGAGAAACGACCGTCCAAAGTTATGTACCTCATAATGACTTCGGCCATGTCCGCCCAGAGCGACATAAGGTCTTTCCTGTTATATCTTCCATTTTCCATCTTCCGCACTCTATCTCTTTCAATTTGTTTATCGAAGAAGACTGAAAGGGCTTCCTTTGTAGCTTTCCTCTTCCTATAGAACTTCTTGCCATCCATCTACAAACTAGTGATCTCGTCAATAAAGGACTCATCAATTTTGAATTCAGCCCCAAAAGCGGTAAGGATTCCATTATGCCAACCGTTCACAAATTCCTCTCTCAATCCTGGCCACATAATTTCTTGAGATATGGCGCAAGGCTGCCATCGGTAATCTCCATCCACGGCTCCTTGTTCTTTTCCCACTTTTCACAAGAAGTTGGTTCCATTTTATTTTTGTCTCCCCCCATATTAACACCTCCTCGACAAACTTGGAAAAAGCTAGTATTGAAACTAAGCTCGAATCAAGAGATGAAAAACTAGACGCTTAGGAACAATCTAGAAACCCCAGTTTTGAATCTAAAATAGATATTACAATAAACACCTTTACACATTTGGTAGACTGTCATCACTAATAAGCAGAATTTAGACAAGATTTTTGGCGTCCTTTCTTGTCAATTCACACAGATGTATAAGGAAAGTGTCCCTTGTCGTCCACCACCTTATATCCTCATAGGCCACACTAAGATTAGCCATGTAATTTGCAGGCATATTACCTTCCTGATACACATAGGAGATTTGAAATTCGTCCAATTTGGTCATTATGATATGGTACTCTTGTATTAAATGCTTGATTGTCTAGTTGGGGGTAGTCTCTTTACTCAAACATCTAATAATGTTTAGAGAATCACTCTCTAACCAGGCTTTTTTATGCCCACCTCAGATAGCCAGTTGTAACCCAATGCAAGTTGCATTTGCCTTGGCAAAATGGTTTGTCTGGGTGCCCAGTGGGAGTGGAATTACCGAGACAAGCCTACCATTGTGATCATGAGAAACTCCTCCACAACCAGTCGGCCCAAGATTACCTTTAGCCACCCCATCAACATTGATTTCGATCCACCCTCTGGGGGGTTCAACCCAAGTAACATTAGGTCTTGTCTACTTTAACTTGATAGTAGGTTTAGAGATATCCCAAATGATATGCCATCGGCTAATAATATCCCAATCCTGGCAAGATCAAGTCGTCGGGAAGGACAACAAGACACAAAATTATCCTTAATCAAATTTTGGATTCGACGAGCCACGAGAAAAGCAGAAGACTCTTTGTCCCTAAAAATTTGATTATTTCTTTCTTTCCAGATACCCCAGGCCACATGGGGTAGCATAAAGCTCCATAACACTTTAAGAGAGGGATTATCTGAGGGACATGTCCACTAAGACCAACAATCTAACAAACTCAAGGGAAAACACCACATAATTCCCTAGAGGTCAAAAAAATAGGCCCAAATATCCCAAGTGAAGAAACAATGAAGCAACAAACGCGTGACATCTTCAACATTCTCCTTACACAAAAAATATCTATTAGGAATGGACATTCCTCTTTTGCACAAATTATCAATGGATATAATCTTATTCTGCATGAATAAACAGAAGAAGATATTAATTTTGGGCGCCAACAAATTATTTCAGATATAAGACTAGAAAGGTGCAGTGGCAAAAGATCTTGTCAACAAATTAAAGGCGAGAGAGACAGAGAAACTTCCAGAGGAGGAGCCACACCACAACAAAGAGTCCTCAGCATGAAAGGAGGGAATATGAATATTAGCAAGCCAAATTTGGAGAGGTTTCAATAAAGGATCCACACTGATTAGACTAATCAACTTGCCCTCTCTGATATAATCAGCCACCCAACAACCAAATCGTTCCACTACACAACTATCTAAACTAAGTAGCCCAATGATAATCAATCAAAATCTTCCCAGAAACGAATTTTCTTGTCATTACCAAGAATCGATTTCATACCCTTTGAAATGACAACTTTCGCACTTAGGATATCCATCCATAGGGCCAAAGCAGTGAGGGGAACATTGTGGTCTTCTAACACATTTTGGACAGAGCAGTCATGGCCAAGATACTTATTACGAATGATAGAGATCCATTCATTAGAGTCCGCCAATCATCTCCACAATTATTTAGCCATGAGGGCTTTATTGAAGTCACAAATGTGTCTAATGGAAAGGTCCCCAAGTTTCTTCGAGAGACACACTTGATCCTAGGCCACCAGATGGAGACAATTTTTAGATTCTATTCCTGTCCACAAAAAATTCTTTTGAATTTTATCCATTCAATTTGCAAATTTTGGAGGAACCTTAAATAAACTCAAGGCATAAACTGATAAATTCTGCAACGAGGATTTGATTAACTAGAGCTTACCAGCGTGGCTTAGAAGAGCACCTTTCTAGCCAGCAAGCTTGTTTTGGAATCGATCAATCAAACTAGACCAGAAAGAATTAGGAGCAGGCCTAGAACACAACGGATGCCCCAAGTAGGTATCTAATAAGGAAGCCAGTTTGCACCCTAAAATTTTAGCAATATTGATCTATCGATGACTAGGGGTATTGAGGAAGAAAATAGAACTTTTTGGCAGACTAATCCTCTGTCCAGATCCTTTTTTTTAAAGATTAGGAATTAGCTTCAAGGAGTTAGCTTCCACCACTAAACCTTCCCCCAACAACAAAGTATCATCAACAAATCGTTGATGAGAACAATCCTGGCTATGAGAGGAAGGGTGGATCCCTTTAAGCTTTCGAGTCCTGATCTCCCTTTGAATTATTTTACTAAGAGATTCTCCCATCAGAATGAAAAGAAATGGAGATAGAGGGTCCCCCTACTTGAGACCTTTGGAAACAAAGAAAAAAATTGATAGAGAACCATTAATCAACACAAAATATTTGGGCATACAAATGCATTGGTTCACCAATTGGATAAAATAATCACAGAATCCAAAAGCCTAAAGCATTCTAAAGAGGAATCGCTAGTTCACCTTTTCATAAGCCTTTAGCAAATCCAACTTTAGCAGAAAGCTAGGTTTCTTGTTAACTGAAAGGGAGTGAATATTCTCATGAACAGAAATGATGGATTCCAAAATTTGGCATCCTGGGACGAAGCCATTCTGTTGCTTTGAAATAAAAATCGGAAGGACCTTTTTCAATCTAAAAACTAAAATTTTGGTGAACACCTTATAAATAGAGTTACATAAGCTGATAGGTTTGAATTCCTAAAAATAGCTGGTATCAAGTGTTTTAGGAATCAACATAATGAATGTGGCATTGATCTCTTTAAGAAGGGAGTGGGAGACAAAGAATTCCTTAGCCGCATCCACAATATCTCCTCCAACAATGTTCCAAAACAACTAGAAAAAGAACATAGGAAACCCATCTGGTCCCGAAACTTTATCTCCTTCAAATGAGAAAACAGTCTCCTTGACTTCTTCCATAGATGAGATTTTAGTAAGCTCCTTATTCATCACCTGGGATAAGCTTGATGGGATCTCTTTGAAAATCTCCTCCTGTGCCACCAAATCCAACAAACCCTCTTCAGCCAAAAGGGAAGAAAAGAATCGAACTGCTTCTTGACTCATCTCCTCCTATTTAGTGATCCATTGATTATTGATGGAGATCCTCTTGATTCTATTGGAAGCTCTGTGTTTTAGAGTAATCATATGGAAGAACTTAGTATTCCAGTCCCCACTTTTGAGCCAAATAGCTCTAGATCTTTATTTCTAGTATTCTTGTTCTTTAGAAATGATGTCATAAAGTTTTGTGAGGATTTCAACTTCCTTATCCATAACTCGGGGATTGTAGCCATAATTTTGGATTTGTTGTTGAATATCATAAAGCTCCCTTTTTAGAGAATCTTTCATCTAGAAAATATTTCCAATGGATGATTTATTCCATTTTTGGATGTTGACTTAACATTTGCAAGTTTCTTGGTTGCTCTGTACATTGTCGTTCCCTGGATGTTAATAGCTCACCACTCTGCAATTTATCATACAGATCAGTATTTAAAGTCCACATTTTTCGAATATGAAGGGAAAAGTCTTCCTTCTACTTAGGGTGGCTATACTCAAAATAATTGAGAAATGATCAGAACCAATCCTGGACAGAGAGGAGAGATTACGGGAGAAGTCTACCAACCAATCTGGCAAAAGGAGCCCACGATCTAGTTTAACTTGGATAAGCTTTGTACCACTAGGTCTATTGGACCAAGTAAACTTTGATCCATTGGAATCAAATATCAAGCAACCCCAAAGAATTAACCATGTCTAACAAGTCTTGTTTACTATCCTTAAAGATCGGGGCCCCACCCATCTTTTTTGAATTCGAGATTTGGGTGTTAAAATCCCCCATCAAAATTCACTTCTCATTAGGAAAGATCTGTCTAGAATTCACCAAAGAAGCCCATAGATATTTTCTAGCATTTTTTTTATTAGGAGCATAAATATTAGAAATAATCTAGGAAGAATCATCCATCACATTAGTAAATTTGGTAGCAATATGATTAGGACTGGTGACAATAGTCATACCTTGAATCAATCTGGGGTTCCAAAGTGAGGCAATGCCCCCTGACGTACCATCTGCATCATAACGGTGAACACCACAGTCCTTAAAAACCACTAGCTTCATTTTTAAAAGTTTGTCCGATAACATATTTGTTTCCTATACAAGGCAAATCTTAAGTTTATGATCCCTCACCAAATTAGAGAGGAAATCATGCTTGTGGGGGTGGTTGAGCCTCCTAATATTCCAAGATATGATCTTCATTTAGCAGAGGTAGGGGACCCAATCCCCATATCCCAAAGAGTTCTCTAGGATCCATCTGCATTCTTAGCTCTGCTTTGTTTATCCATGTTGACCAGATTTGAGGGTCTTCCCACACCTCTTGTTTTTGAGCTGCAATCCGCTGTGTCTGTTTCTGGTTTAGACTCCAACTGAACCCAGATACAAAACCATTACCCAAAGGGGATGGGGAGCCATGCTGACGGTTTTGGGATTTGACTTCAATAAAAGGATTTGAGTCCTAAATCCCTGTATCAATATTAAGATTCTGATTATTTGGGGATTTAGGTTGCAAAGTCTCAGAGGTAGCAATCTCCAACTGCCCACTTGCATTCTGGGTACTTAGGGATTTTGAGGCATTACCCACATCGACAATGAGCTTGAGAGCCTACTCACCCAGGGTGGGTGAAACAAAGGCGCCTAATGTCAGAGTCTCACCCATATCCTGCAACGACGGTCGAGATGCCTCCATCTAAATAGGGGAGACCTCATGAATCAAGGGTGCGATATGTCCTTCTTGTGGAGAATGCCCAAGAGAATGAAGAGCATGATTAGCATCATTAGTTACCGCCTTCTCAGATTGATCTCCCTGAACCGGAGGAATGGAATTCTCCCTCCCATTAGTCAGGTTAGTTTGCTTTATGTTACCATATCCTGCAACGACGGTCGAGATGCCTCCATCTAAACAGGGGAGACCTCATGAATCAAGGGTGCGATATGTCCTTCTTGTGGAGAATGCCCAAGAGAATGAAGAGCATGATTAGCATCATTAGTTACCGCCTTCTCAGATTGATCTCCCTGAACCGGAGGAATGGAATTCTCCCTCCCATTAGTTAGGTTAGTCTGCTTTATGTTACCATGGTTTTCCCTAGAAAGATCCAACTCAGAAGATTTCTTTTTCCAAACTTTTTCATGGGGGGTTTCTTCGAGCAATCGCTGGCCCAATGTCACACCTTCTTGCAATGGAAACAAGCAAACATAATGGATTCATATTCCACTTTTTGGATCCATTTCCCCAACTTTGAACTAAATGAGATTTCTAGGGGAAGATCCGCCGACTGTTTGATATTCACACAAATCCGAGCATACACCAACCTCCTTTTTGTCGCAGTCATGAGGTCCAAGGACAAAAGATCACCAAAGCAAACAGCTAAACCAATAAAAACTTCCTCATCCCAATACTCTAAGGGGAGGCTAGGAAGGCGAACCTAGATGGGGGCCTCATTACACTTCCAATCTTTAGGATTAAACCCAGATTCCCATTTTTTCAAAGCTAAAGTGGATTTACCCAACATCCAAGGACCCCAGACAACACAAACTTCAAATCTTTATCATAGTTAAAGAAAAAGGGGAAAAAACCATTAGCCATCGCAACCACTTCAATCTGTCCTTTGCCTTTCAATTTACGGGCAACCCATGCTTGAAAGGACGAGGTCCCACAAATTTCCCAAAAAAAACAAAGGCCATATTGGCCAGGTCTTATCCACAATGCAGTCCGGCATCGACATGGAGAAAATACCAGAGGCAGGGTTTGCACTATGGGAAGCAGGAGAAACCGACTTACCTTTAGGACGAGTACCATAGAGAGCAAACCACTTCCTGTTACAATCAAAAGAAGAAGAGTCCAGCTTGTTGGCAGATTCCCGAGGGCCCTCTAAGGCACGCAAGACAACCGGTCTATCGGTCGAAGAATCATTGTCGCACGTTGGAACTTGTTGAGTACCCCCGTCCCAAACAACACTGTCGCCTTCATTAAATTTCCCGTTCGCATCCTCATCCCCCGTGATACTCTCTACGTTACTTGCGCCGTTTCCATCATTTCTGCTCATTCCTGTTACTGGCATGTGTAATGTGAATTATTTTATACTGTCATACTCATGAGGGATGCCTGATAGGTTATATGGGGTAAGTATATGGCTTGGTAAATTACTGTAAAGGGGTAAATGAGATTAGTATGGTATAGTTGTAATCCATATCCCCTAATCTATCTAATATTTTTTATTAAGGGTTCCTTAGGGATGACCTAGATATTATCACTCATGTGGTTATGTGGCATTATGATATTATGAGTTCTCATAAGGGAATTGTGAAAACTGATCACCCTCATCCCATTATGTGAGTTCATGATGTGGTTAAAGCGAATGATATGGTATGTGATATATGAGTATGAAGATACTTAGATGAGATGTCAAGATTACTATTATGTATGTGATCTAATGCAACACACACATACACACACACATAAAGACACACACAAAGAGAGAGAGAGTTATTTTGGCATATAGATAAGGAATGTATCGTAAGTGAAATATATGTTCTAGCATGCATGAATGTGACATGAAAATCATGTATTGTTTCCTAAGACTTTTGTTTCTTCATCTTATAATGTAGCGAAATGCGTATCCTTGGTGTCATTGGATTTGTTGTTATACAATATAAGTGGTTTTGTTCTCTTCCCTTGAAGACTTTGAGGAGGAAGTTGATACTAGGGGGAAGAATGTAATCTCACCTAGGCCACTCCCTATAATGTATCTAAGGATCTTTTAGTATGCGGTAACAATGTACCTCGTTGTAGAGAGTTCATACAATTGATGCCAAATTTCTTGTTACTTGTAGGTTATCATACTTCCAAGGTAATAATGCACCTAGTGATCAAGGAGTTCTTTCTTTTCATGGTATGGATGGGTATAGTCATTTGTAGCTTACTTCCTAGTATGACTAATAAAGTTGGTTATTCAAATGGTCCACTATTGAGATTTTGAGAGAATTTTTTTATCAATGAGCTAACATTTAATGCAAGTTTTTTTATTTTTGTTTAGACTAAGACACCATGATCGGTCCCTTTGTTGATTGATTTGACTCATAAATGATGGTAGATCAAAAATAAAGTGTCATAGATGTGGTAAAATGAAGGTCTTAATACCCTCTCAATCCACGCATGCAAATCACAATTAATTTGACTTAAAATTTGATATAGGGTATTCTCATAACCCACACATTTCAAATTATCTCAACTCACACATCCAAATCACAATTAATTTGACTTAAAATTTCTAAGATATTATGTACAATTTTCACAAAAATAGATGCTTCTAAAAGGTTTTGCATCTAACCTTGGCATAGAATAAGAAAACCCTTAAACTTGCACCCTTAAATATTCAATTTGATGTGACACCGTCGTATCATTTTAACAAAACATAGATGAATAGATATGAATCTATGACCTTTAAACACACAATTACTTTAAAGAAATGATATTTTGATAGTCCATGTAATGCATTGTAAAGGTTCTAGTAGAAAATTGAGAATATATATTTTGCTTTGATATTTTGGATCACACTCTATGATCTGTCATAAAAAACAGGATTAAAAAATAATACACAATTATAAAGTTGACTCCTTAAATAAGACACATAACGATCCAAAAAACACAATAAAAGACCTAGAGACAACGAAACAAAAACAAAAAGTAAGGAAAAGATAAAAAATATTATGATTTATTAGGGTCAACTTATTACATGTGTAACAATAAAAACTCATGTAAACATATTTAGAAATTCTTATGTACAAAAATTTATAAAATTATGCTAGTGTGTTATGTTTTGAGTATTATAAAATTTTGTAAATAACACTGAGTTGCTGATTCATAATTTTATTTTTTTGATAAACTAATAAAAAATGTAATTGAAAATTATTATCATATCATTAATATAAGAATTGATATTATAAATTATAAAGATTTCAAAAGTTAAAAATTACAAACTATCATTAATCCTAATGTTATTTATTGTACCTTGATCAACCACTTGAAATTGAACAATATCAAAACAACAAACAAGCACCTAAGATACAAAATCTTTACCTTTTTCATTGCATTGAATTAATGAGCATTACTATTAATCTCTAATAGACTGATAATTTTTTAAATGCTTGTAGATTCTAGAATGTGAAAGAGATGATTACAATGAATGCATTGAATGTCATTTGATACGAGCACATAACATTTAGTTGCACCATAAGTGGGTCTAGTTGACCAAATTTGAATTTGGAATTTAGAATTTAGAATTTAGAATTAGAAATGACATGTTCACAATCATAAGGTTGACTGTGTCTGCGAACTTGTTCTAGAATGAAATAACATCTAGATTTAAGTGGAAAATAATTAAATAGAAATAAATGTATAGATAGATAAAACAATTTTTTTTTTTAAAATAATAATTAAGATGAATGTATAATAGTGTGTATAAATGATTAAGGTAGGGCTAACTGTTTATGTATGCATGTGCTGATTAAGAGGCTATTGCAATGAGCCCAAATTTACACTATAATATCATCAAACATTATGTATATTCATACATCACCTAAATAGACTCAAAACAAAATGACATAGATATACAATTTACCAAATAATACCAACAAAATGATATTAATTATTAATGGCAAATATGTGGAGTTCCACAACAGGGTTTTGACTCCAATTAAGAATTACAGAACAAATTTTTGAATGACCATATTTTTTACAAAAATACAATGCCATCTACCAAGGTTATGGCTAAATCGCCTGGTTTGATCATGCCAAGGGATTGCGAAGCCTCTGCGATGACAAGACATTTGATTTTTGAGGTTTTGCTTCTGTTTGCTCGTATGGACTGGACTTCAGAAGTTGATGTGTAGGTCATCAGCTATCTCGCCATTAGGAATGGAATGAAGAAAGATCCTCCACCAAGCTTAATCTCTATCATCCTTGTGGCTGCCATTTTCACTTGATTTATTTTATTTCATCTTCTTGGAGATTCTCTTTCTGCTCAGTTACATGTTCTTCAAAAGCTACAGAAAGTGAGTTTACATGTCTATCTTATAGGATTTCCCCTGTTAAAGTTGAATCTATAAGCAATTGAGATCCAGAAATGATTAAAATTCATCAATCTTTAGTTGGGAAATCGATTCCCTGTTTGCAAGAATCTTCTGAAATTGATTCATGCCAATGTATGCCTTCAGAATTTACTGCGGTGGACAGTCCCAATCATCATCTTCTACATTCTCCAGGTTGGTTTTACCATATGGGAGTTGGACATGATATAGTTCAGCTGTGAAGGCATCTCTGTTTTAGCTGCTGATGATTCACAGCCAGTTTTGAAGCAGGTAATGGAACAGGCAGAGAGTAGTTGCCAAACTTGACGTGATCTCTTCAGCAATTGAAGAACTACTATTAGATGCAGCATGTGCCCATCAAAGCAACGCTTAGGACACATGATCTTGAGGTATTTGCATGCAACATTCAGTATAATTAGAAAAGGCAGTTGATCCATGCTCCAGAAATCTTAACATTAAATTTATGTCTGCTTCCATAATTTACAATCAACTCATTTAAATGCTTTGTTTTAGATATAACAGACACTTAAACATGCTCAACAGAAACTTAAACATGCTCGATGATATTGAGCTGTAAAAGTTTGGCCAAGTAACCACCCATTCAAATGAAAAAAGTAAAAGCAATGATTATATTACATATTGAAGTTTCTTTCCATATTTTACTACAATATCAATGCCAGATTTAATTAAAAATATCAGCAAGAATGAAATTGAACAGAATTTCTATAGCTCATTCTCTTCAGTATTAAATTGAATAACATAACGAGCATTAATTCTATTTATAGATTTATTTATTTTGTAAAGAAAGGAATGAGGATTAATTGGCTATACCTGTGAATTTTCTTCAGTTTCTACCGAGGCAGGTATGATTATTGCTTTGTAAAAGCAAGTTGAGCACATCTTGTTGGGATTCACACTGGCTTCTGATAAAGTGTATATAAGGAGAAAATGTTATTTAGCAATTCACCGGCAAATGAAGCTACTCATTTGTCATAAATTTATGTGGCTATAACAAACATATTTTCGAACAGAATGAGTTCAAAGAGAACAAAATAAGCGGAATTAGGTCCCTTTATAATAACTTTATCTCAATTGTAAATCTTAAAAGAATTGCATCGCTTCATCAATACCTGTTTTGAATTTTGAATCAGAGAGAAAACATCAGAAGCAAGCTTGTGTGCAACTTCTCCACAACATCTCTTTGCATCATTGTTCTCAATGCATCATTCCATCAAAATATCTGTTCAGAGATAGATAACCACTTAACCATGTAATTGATACTTTCAATAGATTACAAGTTTATTATTCAGGAATTCCTAGCTCTTATGTGCTAGGATATTACATTAATAAATTAGTTATTAGGTGAGTTAGTTGGGTGAAAAGTTATTTTTTAACAGAAAACAAAGCTAATGCATTAGATATAATAAGCCAGCTGAATGGATATAATGAAATTTGTATTTAACTTTATTTGGAATGCTCTTTTGTTTTCCTATTCAACATGAGTATCAGAGCAAAATAAGGTCTTTGTGCCTGTGTAAAACTGTGAAACTCCTATTGTTGGCCGTGAAAAGGCATTTAAAACCAAGTAAATCTGCTGTCTGAGTGCGAGTATGAATGTAAGCGGTTACAATTCTGTGTGAAAATTTCGTTTTGTGACATAATTGCAGACTGCACAAAAGATGATCATTAAAATTCCCAAATATATGTGCTTACAATAAATGTGCGTTTGATCCAAGAAACGAAGTATTTTTAACAGTGAAGCTTCTGAAAGGAGTTAAACATCTAAATGTTCTATACTCATAAATAAGAAAGATGCAGATTTAGTACAACAAATGAGGCAAACAACAAACCTCAGAGCTTAGCTGACAAGCAAGTCTCTCAGCTTTTCGTAATGAAGAACCGATTACAACACTGTATCTTGGAAAAACAGATTCAGCACTGCAATAAAATTATTCGGTCAACTTCAAGGTTTAATAAAACCACTTCCCTTGATATCATATGCACTTGCGGCCACACACTACAAAATGAAAATTTTGCTGAAACAGTTGGATCATAATATACACCATTCTGCAAGAGTATCCACATTCGTAACATAATATTTTACGCAAAATATAGTTCTTGGCTATTTGGAAATACAAATCATGAAGCGAGAAAAGAACAATCTAAGTCCACGATCAAATAATTATACCTTCGAAATGATTTATGCATGCAGTGCATACAAAGATCAGTTATAGGAAGAACAAAGCTTGCATCCACGAAGTGTTCATCTGCAGAAAATTCAGTACCCTGTTTCATTTAAAATACATTTAATTCATTAGAAGTTAAGCCATCTGAATTTTGAAAAAAAAAAATTAATACTGAATATTGATATTTGGTGATTTACAAAGGCCAAAAATATATGAATTAAAAATAATTCTACTACCTCATTAATTGATGAATGCCCAGAAGATAAGGTTTTAGGTCTTGAATTGTTGTCAAACCTCAGGAAATAAGGTCTCTCTATCAATATAACTATCTAGAACCTTGTGCTAGATCTTTACCTATCAAAAGACAAATTTATAGCCTTGCAGACTTGTACGTGATTGCAGATATATACTTTAGTTAAGGTTTTGTCGTAGTAATTGGTAAATCTTGCTTTGTAATTTGTCTTATATTTTCTAATCTTCTACCTTTTGAAAAAAAATTAAAGACTAGTGGTATTGGAAATGTCTTGTTAGGGTGAGAGCATTATATCTTGATCAATTTCTTAAAATTGAACAATATCAAAACACAAACAAGTATTTAAGATACAAAATCTTTATTATTTTTATTGCACTGAAATGAAGAGTGTTAACTATTAATCACTATTTAAAATGATAATCTTTAATTGCTTATAGATTCTAAGATGTGATAGAGATGATTAGAATGAATGCATTGAATGTCTTTCTGTACTAACGCATAACATTAAATTACAACAAAATTGGGTCTAATTAACCAAATTTGTGTCTGTAGACTTGTCCTAAAATGGAATAACACCTAGAATCAAGTGATAAATAACTAAATAGAAGTACGCTCATAGATAAATGCGATAAACAACTGACTAAGATGAATGTATAAAAGTGTTTATAAATGGTTACAATGGGACGAAATATGTATACATGTGTATGTGGATTAAGAAGCCACAATAAGGAGCCAAGCTTTACAGAATATAATTCCATTAGTCATTATATATGTCTATTAAGACATCATCTAAATAGAAAAAAAATAAAATTACATG
This sequence comes from Cryptomeria japonica, assembly GCF_030272615.1. Taxonomy (NCBI): domain Eukaryota; kingdom Viridiplantae; phylum Streptophyta; class Pinopsida; order Cupressales; family Cupressaceae; genus Cryptomeria; species Cryptomeria japonica. The sequence goes on from NC_081414.1 coordinate 732,359,598, forward strand.
AATATACAAAATAATATGAATTAATAGTGGTTTCAAAACAGGGCTTTGACTCCATTTCAGAATTGGAAAACAAATTTTTCAATGACCGTTTTAAAAAAAATATAATGCCATCTACTATGATTATGGTTAAATCGCCTCGTTTAATCATGTCAAGGGATAGAGAAGCCCTTGGGATGGTAAGACATTTGATTTTTGAGGTTTTGCTTATGTTTGCTCATATGGACTGGACTTGAGTTAATACTTATCAGCTATGTCACCATTAGGAATGGAATGAGGAAAGATCCTCCACTGAGAATCCCCTGCCATCTCCACTTGATTTATTTAAATCATCTTCTTGGAGGTTCTCTTTCTGTTCAGTTCAATTTCGTTCTGTGATATGTTCATCAAAAGCTACAGAAAGTAAATTTCTGAGTCTATCTGATAGGTTTTCCCCTGTTATAGTTGAATCTGGGATCCAGAAAATATTTAAAAATCATCAATCATTGGCTCGGAAATCAATTCCCTGTTTGGACGAATCTTCTGAAATTGATTCATGCCAATATGTGCATTCAGAAACTAGTGTGATGGAGACTGGTGAACACTGAAAGTTGTCACAATCATCATCTTCTACATTCCCCAGACTGTTTTTACAATATGGGAGGCGCACGTGATAGAATACAACTGTGAAGGCATCTCTGTTTTAGCTGCGGACGACTGCACAGCCAGTTTTGAAGCAGGCAATGGAACAGGTGGAGTAGTTGCCAAACTTGAGGTGATATCTTGAGCAATTGAAGAACAACTATAAGATGCAGCCTGTGGCCATCAAGGCAATGCTTAGAAAACACATCATCTTCAGGTTTTTACATGAAAAATCAATTGGTCCATGGCCAGAAGTCTAAAAATTATATTTTTGTATGCTTCAATATTTACTATCAACTCTTTTAAATGTTTTGTTTTAGATATAACAGAAACTTAAACATGCTTGAATGATATTAATCACGTTTCAATTTGGGCAAGTGGCCACCCCATTCAAATGAAAAAAGAAAAAACAATAGTTATATTATACATTAAAATTTCTTTCCATATTTTACTACAATGACAATGCCAGAGCATATGAATAAAATTGAACAGATATTCTGTAGTTCATCCTCTTCAGTATTAAATTGAATAACATAGAGAGCATTAATTCTATTTCTTACAAAAGGAACCAGGCTCAATTGACTATACCTGTGAATTTTCTTCAGTTTCTACTGAAGCAGATATAATTTTTGTTTGTAAAAGCAAGTTGAGCACACCTTGTTGGGATTCACACTGACTACAAAGAAGATGTATATAAGGATTAAATTTTTCAACAATTCAACAACAAATGAAGCTAGCACATTTGTCACAAATTTATGTGGCTATAACTAACTTATCTTCGAACAACAATATAAATTGAATTGGGTCTCTTTTTAATAAATTTATATCTCAATTGCTTTATCAATACCTGTGTTTACTTTTGAATTAGAGAGCAACCGACAGAAGGAAGCTAGTATACGGTTGTTACTCTGGTGACTTCTCCGCAACATCTCTTTGCAGAATTGTTCTCAATCCATGCAATTCAGCCATCTCAACCTAAAAAAGTTAAATTACAATAATGCCCGCCAATGTTTGAATTATGTATTTTATGTCTTTTAGAAATGCAGAGCAATAAAAAACATACCTGCAGATTTGAATCTACAAGGGTTTTATACAGATAATTCATGCAAGATTTCTGTACAGCACTCCGAATGTTTTCTTTCATGGCGTGTTCATCTGCAGAATGCATGACAAGAAGCAATCTTGTCAAACTTATCATCATTCCCAGCAAGAGAATTCATTCCTCGAAGAGGTCCCTAGACGTTTCACTGGTGTCTTAACAATGAAGATTTTCAAAATTCTGTTGACAATCTTGTGGAATGGTTTGCCCCAAAGACCCTTAATAGAATTTCTTTTTGGATCCTGCTATATCCATCCAAGTAAACTTCACCTGTACTCACAAAAAGTCAGAAAAAACAAGTAGGTAAAGGTAGCTAGAAAGAAAAACATACATTCCATCATAATATCTGTTCAGAGATAGATAACCATTTAACCATAGAATTGATACTTCTCAATATAATACAAGTTTAATATCCCGGAATTCATATCACTTGTAGACCTCTATAATAATCGTGCTGATAATTTGGAAACATACATAAAATAAGACATTCTCACACTGGAGAGTGAAGACTTGGTTAAACTAAGATCCAAATGATAGGTAATAAATTTTAATATATAAAATTTCTAGCAACAAATTCATGCAAGCAAATATTGTTTACAAGAAGAAATGTTACAAACTAGTACATTGTGTTGACAACAGAGACGTAATGTCTCGCATAAATGCAGCAACCATGGAGATAGAAGGTCCCAATGGAGCTAGAAGAACTTGCATAGAACAGGGCTGATGACACTTGTGTCTGCTTCTCTGGAGCAGACTAAGCAGGTCAAGCTTAGAACGACTAAAAAAATTAATATCGTGAAAATTAAAAAGACTTTATTGAAATGCTTCATGCAATTCTATATTCAAAGCATAGCATCTACGAAGTACATAACCATTCAGATTCCCAAGTATATGCGTGCTTGATTTCTGGACTTCGGGACGGGGCGATCGTGAGAGTTTCGGGGGTGCACCTCTGTGTGTGCTAGGGCTTGGCAACCAGGTTATTACTTCAAATCAGAAGGAGCAGAATCCAGCGGCTTCTGAGATTGTGCATGATGATATTTCACTTGCAAACTTGGACAAGCAAGCTATGAAATCTGCCAAGAGTAGGGGTCCCTCTCAGGCTTTGGGTTTGTTTCAGCACTCACAAAAAAAGTTATTTGGATATTTCCAAGGGGGGCCGAAAAAAGGATCAAGAGAAGCTGCATATAACCGGGGATTTGTTGGAGTCGGAGTCGGGGTTGGTGAGGCCTATTGACGCTCACTTTTCACAATTTCACAATCCCCGAAATGATTATTCTTTCTTGGAATGTGCGAGGGTTGAATAGCCCCTGTCAGCAAAAAGCTATTCGGGATTTGGTGAGTTTTCATCTTTCAGATATTTTTTGTATTCAAGAGACCAAGCTTTCAGTTGATCTCATGTTTCAGCAAGCTCAGATTGTGTGGCCAAACGACCAATGTCAGCGTATTGGTTCCCTAGGGTGCTCAGGTGGATTGACTCTTCTTTGGGACCCAAGAAAGATGGATCCTCTTTGGTGGATCTCCAGTCAGTCTTCTATTTCCTTGGCTGCCTCTAGTCTGGAATCAAGTGAATTTATTCTGGTTATTAATGTTTATGCTCCTATTGATATCCGGGGTAAAGCTCAGCTCTTGTCTAATCTTAGGTATGTTCGGTCTTGTGCTCCTTATCTTCCTTGGATCCTTGTTGGAGACTTTAACTCTGTTCTTAGTTTGGCTGAAAAGCGGGGGGGGGGAGGGGGCTTTGCTAGATTGGGCTCTTCTTCTGTTCTCTTTCAAGAGAATGTTGATTTTCTTGGCTTAGTTGATATCAAGCCTTCTAATGGGGTTTTTACTTGGACTAATCAGAGATATGGAGAGGAGGCTATTTCATAGAGATTGGATAGATTTTTGGTCTCTTGCTTCTGGGTTGGTGATAGGGTGCTTTCCTCTTCAGAAATTTTGGACTGGCGGGGTTCTGATCATTGGCCTATCAAGTTTTCTACTGGGTTTGTTAGTGGCCCTAAGAATCCTCCTTTTAAGTTTCAGCTCATGTGGCTCAGGGATGAGTCTCTTCATGACCTCATGGTTCAAAGGTGGCGAGATGGGGGACCAGCCTATGGTACAGCTATGTATTCTTTTGTTAAGAAGTTACAGTTTGTGAAATACAATCTTAAAATATGAAAGATGAGGTGTTTTGGCAATCTTTCTTGTAGGAAAAGAGAAGCTCAAGAGCACCTTGATGTTATCACTTGGCAAATCTGAGACCTTGGTTTCACTGTTGAGTTGGGTAATGTGGAGTCTTGAGCTTTAAAGGATTTGGAGGAGTGGGAACTTCGGGAGGAGATCTTCTGGAAACAAAAAGCTAGGATTGATTGGCTTCAAGAAGGTGATCATAATACTGCCTTTTTTTATAGGTATGTTCAAGCTCGTCAGTAGAGGAGTGTTATTTCTTCCCTGATTAATTCTGAGGTCATTCAGCTTACATCTCTTCAGGTGATGTTTCGTGAAGCCTCTCAGTATTATTCTACCCTTTTCTCTGATGATGTGCCTCATGCTCCTGTGGAGGAAAATCAGATTCTTGCTTGTTCCTTATGTGGTTACTGATGTGATGAATGAATCTCTTACCCGCCAGGTGTCTATCAGAATTAGAGGAAGTTGTTTTTGGGATGGCTAAAGGCAAAACTCCTGGACCTGATGGCTTTCCTATTGAATTCTTTCAAGAATTTTGGGATATCATCAAGTTGGATCTATTGGCAATTGTCCAAGAGTCTCATGATAGTAAGCAGATGCTTTGGGCTATGAATTTTAATTTTTTGGTTCTTATCCCCAAAAAGGATGGTGCTACTCAACTCGATTTTTTTCGTCCTATTGTGTTGTGCAATGTTGTTTATAAGATCATCACCAAATTGATTGCAAAAAGGCTTAAAATTTGGCTTCCGTCTTTAATTTTTTATGAACAAGGAGGTTTTGTGGCTAGCCAACAAATTTTGGATGGGGTTGTTATTGCCTTTGAGGTCCTTCATTCCATGTCAATGTCTAAGGAGAGAGTTATGTTTATTAAACTTGATATGGCCAAAGCTTATATAGGGTGAAATGGAGCTTCTTGCACAAGGTTTTTTTGGCCTTCGGTTTCAATTTAGAGTGGGTTAGTTGGGCTATAAGCTACGTGACCTCTGCATCTTTTTTAGTTCTTATCAATGGTGAGCCATCACAGTTATTTGGAGCTTCTAGAGGTTTGCGGCAAGGTGACCCTCTTTCACCATACCTGTTTATCATCATGGCTGAGGGCCTTGGTCGTTTCATAAAGGCTCGGGTTGCCCAAGGTTTGATTCGGGGGTGGGATTGGGGTGTTGGTGTTCCCAAGCTTTCACACCTGCAATTTGTGGATGACACTGCTCTTATTGGAGTGGCTTGTATTCAAGACGCTGGGCATATTAGGAATTCATTGGATGTTTATTTAGCTGTGTTGGGGCAACAGGTGAATGACCATAAGTCTTCTATCTTCTTTTTCAATACCCTAGTTCCTATTCAGTGTAGAATAGCTACTATCCCGAGGTTTCAGATTGGATCTCTCCCTTTCATCTACTTGGGGATTCCTACGGTGGTTGGTCGTCAGCCTAGACCATTTTGGAAGTATCTTTTGGATAAGTTGCGTCGAAAGGTCAATCATTGGACTCATCATTGGATTTCCATTGCGGCTCGTGTTACACTTTTTCAATCTATGATTTAGGCTTTTCCTGTTTATCAAGGTTTTGTGTAGACTGCTTTGATATATTTCCTCAAGGAATTTGATGCTTTATCTCGTCAATTCCTCTGTGGAGGTAATTTACAGTCTTCGAATTGGAGTTTGGTGAGGTGGGGTTTTGTTTGCCGGTCTAAGTATGAGGGTGGCCTTGGTCTTCGCTCTACAGTTTTGCACAGCTAGGTTCTGGTTGCTAAGTTATACTGGAGGTGGTGTACCAATCAACATCGGGTGTGGGCTCGTATCCTTGTAAGTATTTGGGACCTATTCATAGCTGGGATGTTCCTCGTTGCCAGATGGAGGGTAGGGGTTTTGTAATATGACATACTTTGAAAATTGGGGCTCGGCTTATTAAGAATGGGCTCTTTTGGATTTGTAATAAAGGCTTTGAGGCTCTTTTTTTATTGGACTCTTGGGACGGAAATCCCCCCATTCTTTCTATGTATCCTCATCTACAACCTCTTTATGATATCTTTGTGGCTGCTAGTTGGACTACGATTGGACATTACAACACTATTCAACATTTTCGGCCGGCCATTGGTTATAGATGGAAGGGTCTTGATGACTAGCCACCTGGTGGTTATGAGGATGCTCGACGAAAGTTGGCTAATATTTTGTCCTCACGTGATTGTAATTCCTTATCCAATTCAAATATTTTAGCTTGGGGCAATGATTCTTCTAGGAAATATTATGTTGTTGCAGGTTATGAGCAATTGGTTCGTCAAATTTATGGTGGGGAGGAGGTTCCTTGGTGGAAGCATGTGTGGAATAACTTTTCCTAGCCCAAATGTAACTTTTTCCTGTGGTTGGTGGTCCAGAACAAGTGTCTTACCAAGGACAATTTGTGCAAGAGAGGTTTCTGTGTGCCTTCTATGTGTGTTCTATGTTGTAATAGAGAGGAGACGGTCTCCCATCTTTTCTTTGATTGCTCATTTTCTAGCAGGATTTGGCACACTTGGTGGAACTTTTGGAAGCACCCTTGTTGGCATGTTTCTTCCCTTGTTGAATTCTGGGAGTGTTGGGGTCGGGCTCCTGTTCAAACCCTTTTTCTTCAAGCTTTTTGGTCTTTAGGGCCTCCTTTTATCATTTGGCACATTTGACTTGAGAGGAATCGTCGGATTTTTCAGGATGCTAGGTTAGCTATTCAGCATGTATGGTGGAAAATTATACATTCCCTCCGAGAGACTATTATGGTTAAATGTGATTTTCTAGAGGCCCTGCCTCTGGGGAGATTGATTTCTGTAACCGTTTTAATCTTCCTCTTTAGGGGGATATTCAGGATTATGGTATGTAGAAGACTAGACAGCTCTTCAGAAATAGATGTCATCACCCTCTACGGAAGATCTCTAGAGTAGGTAACTAGAGCCCTCCTCCTCCTGGTATCCTCAAGGTCAATACAGATGGGTCTTCAAGAGGTAACCCTGGATGTGCAAGTATTGGTGGTGTGGCACAATATAGTTTTGGGCAAGTTCAATTTATTTTTTCTATCTTTAAGGGTTTTCATACGGACAATTACATGGAGGCTCTGGCCATTTTGGTTGCTTTAGAGCATTGTTGCTCTATTGGTTGCCAACACATTGTGTTTGAGTCTGATTCCCAAGTTGTGGTGACTTTATTGAACCAACAAAGCTTTGATGGTGTTAGTTGGCAGCTTCAGATGATTATCCGTCAGATTCTCTCACTCTGTGAGTTTTGTGTTACAGTCACTTTCACGCATATTCCCAGTGAATGGAATGGGGTGGCTGACTGTTTGGCCAAGTGGGCTTCTGATTTTGGGGAGGGTTGGTCTATTGAGGATAGGGGTCAACTCTCTCCTACTTATCTCAAGTGCTTGATCAGCTTGTTAGTCATGATAAATCTATGATGTAATTGTTCTTTGTTGGACTGTTTGCCCTCTTTTGTTGTTCCCCTTTCTCTGTTTTCAATAAATTTTACCTCCCTTTTATTGTCAAGTATATGCGTGCTTACTATAAATATGCATTTGATCCAAGAAACAAAGTAACTTTAACAGTGAAGCTTCTAAATATTGTACACTCATTAAACAAACAAAAAAACGAAAGATGCGAATTTAATGCAACAAATGAGGCAAACAACAAATCTCAGAGCTTAGCCGACAAGCAAGTCTCCCAGCTATTCCTAATGAAGAAGCAATTACAACACTCTATCTTGGAAAAACAGATTCAGCACTGCAATAAAATTATTTGGTCAACTTCATCATTTAATAAAACCACTTCCCTTAATATCATATGCACTCGCGGCCACACAATACAAAATGACATACACAGAAAGAAAATTTTGTTGGAACGGTTGGATCATAATATACACCATTCTGCAGAGTGTCCATACTCAAAACATAGTAACTTCATGCAAAATATATTTCTTGGCAATTTGGAAAGACAAATCATGAAGCAAGTTAAAGAACAATTTAAGTTCGCAATTAAATAATTATACCTTTGAAATAACTTATGCATGCTGTGCATACACAGCTAAGTTATAGGAAGAACAAAGCTTGCAACCATGAAGTATTCATCTGCAGAAAATTCATTACCCTGTTTCATTTAAAATACATCCAATTCAGTAGAAGTTAAGCCATCTGAATTTGGTCTCCTAAAGAATAGAATTATCCAAATGAAAGCAACAACAAAAAAAATGAGATAATACATTTCAACGCTTACAAAATTGGGAAATGTAATCCATTCAAACAGAAATTATCAACCAAGAAACGTGCATAATAGGACAAACCATATTGAATACGATATTTGTGAATGATTCGCGTTAAATTAGAATGCAAAAGAGTTTAATTTTAATATAGTGAGATTAAAATTAATGGGATTCGTAATGCTAAAAAAATCTTTTTAATGTCACATCCCTGAGATCAACACGTCAATGGGTTGTTGGTAATCTCATAAAGAGGCATGGTGTCTATGCATAGGAAGGAATACGAGCCTCAAAACAATTAATTTTTGTGGCTTCTATCACAAAAATTGAAACACGCTCAATTACTGAATCTATAATAACTTTCAGTGCTCAATTGAAAGGTATGCACAAAAAAGAAATTGGTGAGAATGCTTTAGGCGCTTCCAAGCAAATGCAATCGGCTAGCGCAAAGCCAAAATTCCACAGTTTTGCCAGCATTCCGCCTATGCCGAATGGAAGCTTTACAACAGGGTATGCACATCTATAGCAGCTTAAAGAGTCTTGTCAATTATAGAAGCTGCGACCGTCCTGGTATAAATAAGTTACTAAACATGCAGCGGCCAAGAAGATTAGTGAGGGGCTGCAAGACAGGGAGGAATCATGGTGGGCTACGCACTAACAGAAGGGTACTGGTTAGACCGCGTGGGAGGCAGAGAAGAGAAAGACGAACGAAGGGAGAGAATGATTAGATCGAGAAGAGGATAAGCCCGAAATAGATCGAGTGAAAGGCTTCAAAAGCTTTCGGGCAAATGCAATGGACAGGTGTAAGTGATATTCCACAACTTGTGCTAGCATTTTCCTTGCTTGCATTGAAGGAGAGGTTTGAAAGACATTAATGTAGAAAAGGGAAATATTGAGGAAGGAAAGCAATAAGAAGATCATTTGAGCATGAGTAAGGAAACCCGTGAGCACCAAAGATTGATGTAAATAGAAAATTATAGAGAATCGTCTGCAAATTAGGAACAGAGGAGTGTGAGAAGAAAGGCTTTAGAATCTTGGAAAAGTCTATTTCCTTCGCTGGTGGCTAATGGCTTATCTTGGTAACAAGATGGAAGACTTCAGAGCCTACATTAGGAACATATATTCAACATCATTTCTTAGAAAGATAAGTACCCTCTTCTACCGTGTTTCCTTCCTAAATAAGCACATAATAATAAATTATTCATTTTTACAGTTGAGAGGGTTTGCAAGATATACAGTAGGAAAATCATGTTGCCTAGTACAATAGAAATTGGTAAAGATGTTTGGATAACTCAATATTGTACTTTTATTTTGCAGTGTAATGTTTTATGAGACATGTTTTTAAATATTTTAGAATTTTATTTTCTGTACTTAGAATGTTCTACTAATTTATGGGATTATCTTTTTCTGTTGCAAGTTGGTATAGAATTGATATGTGCATTATATATCTATATAAAGAACATATAAAGTTTAAGTGATATGTCAGTTATTTTGATATCGTAGCTCTTCATGGTAGTTAAGAAACCATACTATTGCATCTATCAAGCGAACAATTGCTATGACATGTAGATTATATATTTGATATAATATTACGAGAAAAGTAAATCGAGAGTTGCAATGTGGTGGAGAGGAACACCTTATTAGGCTATCATGGTAATTGCCCATGATACCTTAGTACAAGTGAATGGGAATGGCAATAGGATGCGTATGCTAAGCATAAATTTTATTACAATGAGCAACCTAAGGGTATACGTCGTCACGCCTAAATGCTATAAAAACTTGTGACTTCATATTGATAATCTAGAATATTCTAAGAGATAATCTTCATATTAAAACATATGTGGGGATTTCTCATGGCATGCTACTATAATACAAAATGTAATAGTAGAACACTTAAATATGGATAGTTTCTCTGGTTGATGGAATATATCGATTTCCTTTCTTTATAAATTGGACACCTCATGGAAACATATCAAGGCTTGCATAATGGGTGGGTTGTGCTGATACTTTTGGCTATAGTGATCTTATACTTTTGGCTATAGTGATCTCAGATGGATGAACACTACCATGAGAGTTCCTTTCGAATCATGAGTAGAAACATGTTGTATGATATTGTATGTTATCATTGTCTATTATATACTCATAAATATATTATTATTATGGAGGGGTTAGAGTTATCTCTATGCTTGGTACTGATCTCAGATGGATGAACACTACCATGAGAATTCCTTTAGAATCATGAGTAGAAACATGTTGTATGATATTGTATGTTATCATTGTCTATTATATACTCATAAATATATTATTATTATGGAGGGGTTAGAGTTATCTCTATGCTTGGTACTGTGAGCATTCAATTTGGTATGATATATTAGATTGTACCATTTGATCATATGTATACATGAATGAGAAGTTTTGAATTCGTAAATATAACATATATGTGCAAGAATAAATTATTACATGATTAAGGGTGAGACTTTGGAAATTATTCCTTACAGGGCTTTGCATTAGGATATAACTTTTGGATGTGGAATTATGATTGAAATAAGGTAACTCCATGTTTATGTACCCACCATTACATAGGGTCTTGGTCCAAGGATTAAGCATTGTTTGTGCAAACAAGAGAATTTCCTGTTAAGTGATCAACCTAACATTTGCATTATCGAGATGATGTAGAGGATATTTGGGAAAATTTATTAACCAAGAACTTACTAGAATGAAGGGTTAACTATTTGAATAACTTTATGTTTGAAATTGAAAAGAAATAAGATGCAAATAGTTTTGGATGAAATCTTTAGTTATAGGATAACCTTATAGCATGAACTAAGAATAATATATAATTATTATGAGCCTCGACTCTTGACTACATTACATTTTAATTAAAGTTGACCTTGTTTAGTGGTACTACCACCATACTTTACAAAATATATCTTTAATTTTGATATTTTGTTGATACCATGATAAATACTTTATATGAATACATAATATCTATAACTGCTTTTAAATAAAAGAACCTTGTTACTAGAGCTATCATGGGGATGAAGAAAGAGGTACTAATGTTTGTGTTGGTTGATGGAATATTGGGGTAGAATTTATGATTAAGGCAATTCTACACTTATGTTGTAAGACTCGTGAGTTTTTGGATACTTGTAATATTGGAAATGTTAGAGATAGGGTTATATTAAGAAGATATCAAGATGCAGTTTTTATGGGCCATTTGGGAAAATTCTGTAGTAGTGGCAATAGGTGAATTGAACCCTTTAATGTCATCTTATCCTTTTCTAGTGTAACGTTAACATAACCTATATTACAATGGTATTTGGATATCAGGGTACAAAGGCTTTTGTATGACAACAAGATATCTATTGAGCTTTGTATATAGAACCTCACTGTTGAATCAAATATATGATCTTCAAAGAGAACTATTTTCCTATGGTTTTTGTGTGAACTAGGGTCAGTTTGTGCTGATAACTCAACCTAGCTCAGAGTCAATATGATGAACAATGGGAACTTGAACGTAGGTGTCCCTTGAGAGACCTTGTAAGGAGAACTACGAGTGACTTTGACCCGTTTGGAAGCAGGAACATAGACAATCCTTGGGTGAAGGATGCCCCTGTGACTTCAAGTCTGTAGGGGTTGGGTCTAGGGGGGAATAACTCTAAGGTTTCGAGTTGTTCCTAACATTTTGACCTTACCTCCCTAATAGACTTCAGATGATGCCAATTAGGCATTTAAAGATTATGAAAGATTTAAGAAAATCAAATAAGAGTAATATTATGCAATGTGCCATCGAATAGCAAGTTCAATGAAGTGAACATGGGTTGACTACCATACAGACCATAATGGCTTAAGGGTACAGGATAAGATGAGGCCATCTTGTGTTGGTTCTTTATAATTTTATCATGTGTTTGTGAAGTTAAACCTAGAGTTATAGGCTCCTTAGTTACTTAATTGTGTTGTACTTATCTATTTGTCTAGTATTGTAAATCTTGATGTGTATGACCCCCCCACAAGAGCGAACCATCGAGATATTTATGCAGAGACAAGCAATCGTTGGACCGTGCCAATGATCGATGTTTGGGCTACTGTAAGGGATTAGCCTGCAATCACCTGTTTCACAAAGGTGATGTTGCCTAAACTACCCTGGACATGATACGGTAACAGTTAGCAAGTTGAGTCATTGGACTGTGCCAATGGCGGAGGCCTAGGGCTACTATTGTATTGTTGGATCAACCAGCACTCACTGGGTTCACGAAGGTGAAGGATTGCTAACGGCTATCCGAGATTTGATATGATAACAGTTGCATGAGTAGTTACCTTACCATGCAAGTAGCGGTAATCGAAGCTAATCGTCGTATCGAGAGGGTTCACTAGCAATCACCTAGCCTAGGGGTGATCAATACCATGTGTTACCCGAGATTGTGAAGAAGATATCTGACAATATCACTAAGGTCACTAAGTGGTATATGTCGAAAGCTACTTCGTCCTAGATGGACAGACTTGTCGTCAGTGACCTATAGGCAACTGAAGTCAAAATCCATCGGGCTGGGTTGGTTCACTGCTTGTGGAAATCCTTGGGACTGAGGATGGACCCGTGGTGTAGTATGGGATGCATTGAATCCTCTTCCTGACTGTTTGATGGTATACTTAACCCTGTTGGGTTGAGGATGGACCCACGATGTAGTATGGGATGCACTGAATCCTCTACCCAAATCCGTTCGTGCAAAACACCAGGGAAAAGAATGGGACCCACAGTGTAGTTCGTAGTAAATTGACATTCCTTCTCTATCTAGGATGCATTATGGACAAGAGATAGTTAGCCATTGAGGATGAGTCAATCATGTTGTTTCTACGATGCCTATATGAGCCAATCACTATTATCTATTGTTGCATGTGTACAGGAGCCAATCACTTATATCTTATGATGTATATATGTGAGACCATCATCATCATCTGTAATGCCTGTATGAGAAAATCACTAATGTTTATGTGATGTATGTGTGAGCTACTCATTAGGCATGTGATGTATGCTAGAGCTAGCCACCATGTGAACTTGTAATGTCTAGGAAATGTTTCCTTGTGTATACGTGATTGTGCTAGTCACTGAGTGTAGGAGATGTGATATGACCCTCGTGTGTATATGTCCACATTGAACACCAATTATCAGGTACTCTTGGTTATGGAACCAAGACTTGATGGCAATGTGTATCTCTTCTTCACTTAATTATTTGTCAAGTTTTAGAGAGGGATCAAGATCTCATCAAGGGAAGAGAGAAAACTCTCTCTGAATGCTAACTACAAAGCCTTCGACTCTCTCTGAGAAGATACGTGGGTTGGATCATCAGTAGTGAATCCTTGAGGCTCAGGCTTGGGTCTAGGAAGGACCCTAATTATGGAAGGCTCATACTTTGATTGCAAGTATATAACAATGTTGTGTCATTGGGTTGCCACCACTATGATGAATAGAGGAGTATTAGAATTCACGCTATAATAAATAGAAGATGATTATTCGATCAATTTTGCAATAGATGTTAAGTGTAATTAAAAAAAAATTGTAATGGCAGAAAGGCGGATCTTACAGCTAACCAATTACACATCATGTGATAAACATAATCCGAAGAAAACAGTGGATATATGACAACCTGAATGAGGTGCAGTTTGCTACTTTCTTAAAAGCATTGCATTTCTTGTAAAGACAAATCTGATCCCCAATTCGCACTCAACGCATATAGTAATAATAAACTTTTATCTAACATAAAATGGAAGAATATTGGCACAAAAGGGGAATGCCAGATGGATATTTTGACCATATTTTTTTTTTGACTTGAGGTGACGAACAAATTTCCTTTGCAGCCATGAATGATGTATATGAGGGAAATTTTAATGGTGATTGGCATTTTTGAGGTTACACTGCCATAGCTGAGATTGAAGATAGTTTTAATGCAGGAATACCTCCCTTTCTTGAGATTGGTTGCCAGAAACAGGACAGCAGCCTGTCGTTTCCCGTTTCAATGAACGAAACGGGTTTCAACGGGTTTCTGAGCCGTGCCCAAAGTTTTTGGATTGATTTTTTTGAATATTCACCAAGCTTTTCTGTGCAGTCTGTGTAAGGAGTTTGATTTTTTTTTCAGTTGATATTTCTATATTATCACTTTTGGAAGTTGGATTTTTAGTTTTTTCTAGAGTTAAGAATAGAAATTACAAAATAAATTTCTAATTGAGATACTGTCTATTAGATTTTAAATTTTTGTAGAAATGTTTTCCTTAAAATTATCATAATTGTAAACATTATGATAAATGTATTTTGATTTTTTTATTGAAATCCTATAATATTCTTAATCATTTTGATTATGTTTTATATTTTAAAAACTGTAATATATATATATATATATATTTCGTAACCTTTAAATATTATATTTCTCGTCACATTTCCATTTAAGTTTCGATTTTCGTATCTGGTTTCTGATAACATAGAGGACTGTATATCGTTCTCCCTTACAAAACAATGAAATTCTTATTTGTACATAGAGTGAAGAACAACCTTATCTACAATGCACAACTATCAAAAGTTGTTCCCGCAATACAGGAGACAAATTATTCCCACCTTCAATAGGTTTTTTTTCTCACTTATCCTTGGGAGCAGTAGTGTTTTAGAGTGATGTACAAGGTGGATCTAAATAGCAATGTTCTAAGTGATAACAGTTTTTGCTATTAAAAAGGTCAACTGGGGGGTCTATGAAGTGTTGGGTTTAGGGAAAAAATTCATTTCGTAATAAGAGGGGTTTCTGAATTGCTATGAAGCCTTTTGTAATGTCACAAATGGTTTATGGTCAAGTCTGGGGACTTAATAGCAAGTCAGATAAGGGAAATGTGCTGTGTATGAATCCTAAAATACCTCCCCATGCTCAATATACTAATCAGAACATTTTCATTAAACAAAGCTTGATGATGATTGCATTGAGCTTCAAAACTAGTAATGTTTATTTTTTTATTTTTTTTTAAGTTACTCAATGCTTCCCCTCCCTTGTCAGATGCACGTATCCGCCTATCAGATACCATATATGAATTCAATAACGTATCTAAGATGTGTCCATACAAGATTATATTTGGGCCACATTATATCAAGTGCATCATCCAGTTTATAAAAATACATCTAATTTTATGTTGAAATGGTGTACAGTTCTCTGTCTCTATACATCTTAATCTGAGATATATAAAATAAATAGTAAATATAAATACATTTGGAAAACTGTTGGGTGGGATATCAAGTGGAGGTATGAAGGTCTAGATGTTACATATTTTTCAACTATTAAATAATAAATTGAATGAATTTTTTTTTAAAATACGAGTAGAAATAACATATCAAAATTAAGTCAATATTCTTCTTTTTTTTTTGAAGTTGTGATCATGGAAAGGATTACTCTGGTACCACAAACAAATCTATATCAAAACTAACAAATTGTCCAAAATAATCCTCAAAATAAAAATCAGTAATTTCTAATACTTGATAGCAAGAGGTATACAAGGAGTGATTACAGTAAAGATGTGATTGATCATGTGTTTGAAGATTTAAAAGAAACAATTATTTTTTCATTTATTTTTCCTCGTGATTTGTTTTGATAAATTAGCATGATGTTATTATAGTCATGTAGTGGTCTTTATATTACATCAGAGATCTAAATTTTATCCTTTTCAATTACATACAAATCGAGACTCTATTTTGTATTGAGGGTTTATATTTTTGTATATTTTTGCATATTATTTTGAGAAAGGAATCATGTACAAGGGTTGTAATTATAAATATTATGGGAGAAATCAGTATGGACATAAAATGTCCTAATTTATCACATAATGCTTTTAAACTCTTGCTTGAGCATGCATTAAAATCTCAAATTGCTCATTCTTAGTTGTTGTACCTTTGTTGAGACTCTTACTCATGTTAAGAAGGACAATTCATCTATTTGTCTTCCTGATTGAGATTCTTATTTGACAGACATTGCTTCATTGTTTGTGGAGTCTCACATTTCATATTTGGGAGACCCATTTGAGGGTTTACCTCTCCTATTTGATGATAGTTGTGATGGACCTATTATCATATCTTATTTGTCTTAAGAGCTTGTTCAAGATCAGTTTCTAGTGGTTCCTTGTTTGTCACCTTCTATTGTGATTGGGTATGCACCTGATTTGTTTGTGGCATCATCTTCCATGGTTTTGGTGACACATGAACAAATTTAAAAGACATCATCATCCCTACATTTGGATTTTTCTTCCTACCAATTCTTATCTAGAGAAGCCTTCCTGCATTTCTACTTGGTTTATATTCTTCTAAAGGGAGAAATGTTGTTTGTAGACATTGGACTATGTTTTGTTTCCAAGTACTCACCATTTCTGCAAGACTTTATACATTATGCGGGGTGTATGTTTTGTTTTTAAGTACTCACCATTTTGCTTGTAGATGAATTTTGGCTCATGTGGTTGATCATCAACTTCTACATGTGGTTTTTATGATTTTTTAGCCTATTGAAAAATAAAATAAATATTCCATAAAAAAAATAAAAATATATGCTATATAAATAAAATAACTTTTTAATAAAATTAATATAGCTAAAATAATAATAATATGGATAAATATTAAAAATCGATACATATTAAAAATTCTAAAAGAAAATATTTTTTATATTAACTTATATCAATTAAAATATATAAATTTAATGAATCTCAAGTTCTCAACCTATTTATTTATATAAGAATATGTATAAAAAATAACCAAATTTTGGATGGTAACATTTATAGTTCCATAAAAATAAATTAATAGACACGAAGGCTTACCGTTGAACATCATAAAAGAGGTGAAGTTTAATTTCCAACTTTCCAAACTTGAACACATCCTCTGAAAATTCATCACCAAATAAAAATGCGTCAAATTCAAATAAGTATATATTAATTCTTTTACTCTAAACAAGAAAGTAACACCACTCATCGTGCACCCACCTCACCTTTCAATCTCTCTTTCCCACAAGTGCCTTGAAGAATAAGACTCGTTCTCATTCATTCATGGCCAAATTCTTGTCGGTAGCACTGACGAGGGCGCAGCTACAGTCCGTTTTGTACCAATCCATGCTGAATTTACTCTCGATGATAGTGCATTTCTTCAAAATAGTATGAGGCAGCTTGTTTTGTTTTGTACACACTCCAAAGAATAAATGCAGCTGAAGGTTGCGAATGGTACAAGGGAGGTTATTTAATTTTGTGAACCCTCGAAAGAGTAACTGCAGCTGTGAAGGTTGCTAATGGTACAAGGGAGTTTATCTAATTTTGTACACATACTCAAATCTAAATGTTGCAATTGTGATAGGTTACCAATGGTATCGGGAAGGTTACTTAAATATTCACATCTCCTTAAGTCTAAATACTGCAGCTCTGATAGGTTGTCAATGGTATCGGGAAGATTATATAAATGTTTACACCAACTCAAATCCAAATGTTGTAGTTGTGATAGATTGCAAATGGTATCAGGAGGATTATTTAAATATTCACATTTACTCAAATCTAAATGCTGCAACTGTGATAGATTGCCAATGGTATAAGGGAGGTTATTTAATTTCATACACCCACTCAAGTTTAAAAGTTGCAGCTGTGACAGGTAGCCAATGGAATCGGGGAGGTTGTTTAAATTTGTGCACCCAGTCAAATCTAAATGCTGCAGTTGGGATAGATTGCCAATATTATGAGGGAGGTTATTTAAATTTGAAGACCCACTCAGATTTAAATACTGCAGGTGTGATAAATAGCCAATGGTATGGGTAAGGTTATTTAATTTTTTACAGTTACTTAAATTTAAATACTCCAACTGTGATAGGGTGTTTATATTATCGGTAAGGCAGTTTAATTCTGTACAGAACCACAAATCTAAATGTTGCAATTGACATAGGTTGCCAATAGTATCCAGGAGCTTGCTTAATTTTGTGCAACCTCTCAAACTTAAAGTCTGCAGCTGTGACAGGTTGCCCATAGTATCCGGGAGCTTGCTTAATTTTGTACAACCTCTCAAACTTAAAATCTGCAGCTGTGACAGGTGGCCAATGGTATTGGGGAGCTCGTTTAGTTTTTCACACCCTTCCAAATCTAAACACTTCAGCTCAGACAGATTGCCAATGGTACGAGGGAAGTTATTTAATTTTTTTAAGTTTCTCAACTCTAAATGCTCTAAATGTGACAAGTTACCAAGAATATTATAAAGTAAATATTGGAAGTTGGAAATATCCCCGTCTATTTGCAGTATCCTCAAATCCGAAATATTATCCACAAGTCTGAAGTTAAATGGCCGCCGTATTGCAAAGCGCCAAATGTTACGCCGAAGACTGAAGTTAGATGGCTTCTCACAATTTTGTAACCGTAACCATATCAAACCTGGAGGAAGCATGATTCCCGTGATACTGTCAATGGGCAGATTCTCCAAGTGAAGAAACCGAAGACCAGGTCCACACAATGTTTCAAGCCTTTGTGAATTCCTCCCACTGAGTCGAAGGCGAGAGAAATTGTTGTTATTGGATACTCTCCGTCTTAGATGAAATGCATTCCATAGTCGGGTACCCTCTCTTTCTTCTTCAGCTATGCGTTGCCCCATATCTCTCAAATGGTCATGCATATGAAACACACCTTCGTCGTCAATGTTTATAAGCAACTTCTGGGAAAGGTTATGTATAGCTGTGTGTACCATCCTGTACATCGAATTCCAGAAAACAATGGGATACCTTTTGTGTTCTCCGATGAAAAAGCAAGCGATGTCGAGAAATATTTCTTTTTCCTCTTCACTAAGAGCATTATAACTGATGTAGAGTGTTCCATGAATCTCTGGGTGGCGAGTAATGTTGTCCAAGACTTCAATCCAGCAATCTGGGTCATTCCTCCTATCATACAAGAACGATCCAATCACTTCGAGTGAAAGAGGATGTCCTTTACAAGCATAAACTATTCTTTCGGAGAGACCCTGGTGGGTGGGGCTTGGAGATGTTCTCAGAAATGCATGCCAACTAAATAAATGGAGACTTTCATTTATCTCCAATCCACTCATCCCGTGGATGCATTCAGATGAGATTCCCGCAAAATTGAGAATGTGTCTGTCCCTGGTTGTAATGATAACTCTGCTACCAGGGGCCAGCGAATCCTCAACCAAAGCATCTAATTGGTTCACACTAACCACATCATCTAAAATGAGCAGCACGCATTTTTGACTAAAATGATGCTTGAACAAAGATATGCCCTCCTCAACACTGTTCACTTCTCCAGCATAGCTGATTAAATCTTTAAGAATTTGCTTCTGCAATTTTATCAAGCCTATGGCCTCTGCAGCAGCTGTGCCGACATCAAATACAAAGGAAGCAGCGTCAAAATTAGCAGAAACTTGGTTGTAGAGGGCCTTGGCGAGTGCAGTCTTGCCAATACCGCCCATACCCCATATTCCAGCTTTAACCACACCTCCCTTTGAATTGAGTTTAAATTTATGAATAAGATTGTCAATCACACTTTCCAGTCCCACAGGGTGATTGGCAACGAAGAACGGCACTCTGTCGAATGTGCTAATCACATCATTCACCACCTTCTTTACTAGTTGCGCTTCAGAACTGTGCATGCCAATTTAATAACAATTAAAAAGAGATGTAAGGTACCAAACAACCAGCAAAAATACAATAGATAATTGAAAATGCAAGAGTGTTAAATAAGAGAGACATTTAGCATTGCTCCAATTCAAGCCTATTTAACAATGAACTTTTCTTCAACATTAAAATCACTTAGTTTGTAATTTCATTTGTAGCAAGTGTTGTGTCTTATTATTATTAGTTCTATTGTATTCATTCAATTCCATTTTTCAATTAGTTCAACCAATCAACATTTAGAATTAAAATTTTTGAAGTTCATATTTATTTTATATTTTAAAAAATATAAAAAATATCATTTTTCTTTATTGTTTTTGTCTTTTGGTTCATATTAAAAAAAAAATCAATTTTCTTTGTGTATAATAATATATTTATAACTTTTCTATTAATTATTTGAATAACGATACAGTTGGCTACATATTGGAATCTTTTAAAATTTAATTATTTTAGTAAAGGCTTATGTAACATTCAATAATATTATTTGAAGATTTTAATTTATACTTTAACTGATTTAAGAAATAATATTATAAAAAATAATTAAAAATAAAAAACAATTAAATTTAAGATAAAAACATATTTTACAAGATAGATATACATATTATAAATATTTAAATATATATTTTTTAATATTTTATTTGTAGGAAATAAAAGATGTAATGTGAAAGTTTTTATTTGAATAATAAATCTAATTAAATAGAATTTAAATTATTTAAGTGATTTAAAATTAAAATATTTAATTTTAAATGATGATTAAAAAGAAAGGAGATAGGATATTGTTTAACTCTTTTTAATTATATATATAATTTAAAAAATGTATATTTTATTATTATATATTATAAAATAATCTAAATAAATTCAATTTAGTATTATATACTATTTTGATATAATTTTAACTATTAAATTTATTTATATTTAATATATATTTTAGATATATGATGTTTTTATTATTTATTTGTGTTTTATATAAATAAGACTTATATTTATAATGCATTATTAAATGACCCGTTTATGGGTTTCCCAGGGTTAATCATTTGTGTGTTTCTCCTGAAGGGGAGGTTGTGAAATGGTCAAAACCAGAGAGGGCATGGGTGAAAATAAATTTCGATGGGGCCTCAAAAGGTAATCCGGGGACTTCAAGTGCGAGTTGTGTGGCATGTGATGATGAAGGGAAGATCCTCTTTGCAGGTGCAAGAAGGCTTCAAGATGGAACCAATAATGAGGCGGAGGCTCAAGCGGCTTTACTTGCAACCGATCTGGCAGTAAATATGAAGGCAACGAAGGTACTTCTGGAGGGCGATTCCCAGATTGTGGTCAATGCTTTGATCAAAGGCGACACCCCGTGTTGGAAGTTGAATAAATTCATACACATAATTAGTGGAAAGCTAAAATCCTTCCAAGATTTTTGTATCTCTCATGCAAAAAGAGGAGGAAACATCAGTGTTGACGGCCTTTCAAATGAAGCTTGTGAGCTTGCATTACAGGAAGTGAGGTGGCGCAATTGTAAAGATGGCATAGTGAGATGGAGTTAAGGTCCCTGCCAAGTTGGTACGCTTGCAAATTCGAATTACTTGTCTGTTGGCTGGTTTTTCAAACGTGTATGGTCGCATGTTAATGCACATTTATTGTGGTATGTCCTCTAAAATGGCAGCGGTGGTGGAGTGTGCCACCTTTAATTCTAATTTTGGTTTTCTCACGCAATTAATGAGAATGGTATGTGAGTTGGTGAA
Organism: Cryptomeria japonica; assembly: GCF_030272615.1. Taxonomy (NCBI): domain Eukaryota; kingdom Viridiplantae; phylum Streptophyta; class Pinopsida; order Cupressales; family Cupressaceae; genus Cryptomeria; species Cryptomeria japonica. The sequence continues at coordinate 732,381,078 of NC_081414.1, forward strand.
GGAAACTAGTTTTAGCAGACTTCATCGGATTTCTTCTACAGTGTGTTCTCCTTGTTTATGCCGAAAATGGAAGCAAATTTCACCTTGTTGTCTTCCAACCTAATGCCAACTTTTCAAGGTCCCGTCCCACTGAAAAAGCTCAAGAAAATGTTCCTTGCAAAAGACCCACTATTTTTTAAGGCGGTTTGTTTGGTCCAGGGGGGGGAGGTGGCAATTGTCGGCCACAGATATAGATGCAGAGTGGACATTTACTCCCTCATCATGGCTTGGGGACTAGAATTGGGCTACTCATGCGTGGAGGTGAGAAAAGTTTTGAAGAAAATTATTCCATAGGAATATCTGCTAAATATGGATTCTTTGTTGGAATGGGTCGAGCCGGGTTGGGGCTTCAACCTCTCTGAAGGAATTCCAAAGGAAAATGTTGAAATATGGGCGAGGCATTCCCATATCCAATTTCTTCATCGCCGAGAGGAAACTCGAGTCCGTTTCAAGGATGATGCGAGACGTGGTTGGGAAGGTCTGGTGGTCTACGTCCAGTTAATGGAGATTGAAGATGTAATTTGTCAAGGTGGTGGGGAGGTGAGGCTAGTGGATGAGATGAGATGTAGGAGGCCGATTACGAGAAGGCTATCGACGAAATTGGCAAGGCAAGTCGAACTGGGTGGTGTGGCTGGTGGTGTTGGCGGAGTGGCAGTCGAGCCGAATCTTTATGGGTTGGCTGCTGATGGTATAGGGAGGACTAATGGAGACTCCACGCCGCGACTGGAGCTTTTGTGAAGAAGGAGAG